>NC_065594.1:51072033-51372033 GCF_024542745.1 Macaca thibetana thibetana | reverse complement strand
AAACTGAGGCACATAGCTGTAAGTCACTTGGACTCAAACTGTGAACCCAGAATCGTTGAGTTCCTTTGTCTCCGTATGCCTTGCTTCCTGCATGACAGCAATCTTTTTATGTCATGATAATTTATGAAGTGGCTATGAGTGACTAAATGGTAAAGTAGATAATGAGGGTGGCATAAATTTATGAGGATTAAGATTCAAAATGCAAATATATAGTCTTTCTATGTAAAGTTTAGTAATGTGATAAAATCAATTAAATTGACTTTGAGTTTCCTGTAGGATTCATCTTTAGTAAAAAGGCATTTTCATTAGGCAAAGGTGGCCCTGCAGCCACTCTCAGCTTGCGTTTTTCTCAAGAAGTTTTCTCTAAAATAAAACAAAATTTAGTTTTCTCTAAGATAAATTCACTAGTTTACAGGGATAATTAATAAATCAGTTACACAATAAATGCCAATACAGATTTTATTTTACTAATATCAATAATGTATTTAAATAACTGATTTTAAAATGATTAAAATCAACGTTAATACTATTTAGTGCTAAGAGAGCAGTGCTGAACTGAGAGTAATAGTCTAATGTCAATACCACCATTCATTAATATTGTGACCTTGGTAACTCACTTTAAGTGGTAAGTCCTGTTCTAACACTGATATTTTTATTCTGTAAAAATGGCAAAGACATGTACTTTGTTCACTGAGTATAGACACACAAACACATGCACACGCACACACTCATATGTATTCATGGTTTGTGTGTGTGTGTGTGTGTGTGTGTGTGTGTGTGTAGATAGATAGATAGATTCTAGATCTAGAATTCCTGGGTTCAAATTCCCATGCTGGTGTTAACTGTATAATACTAAGTGTGTAAATTACACTGTTTGATGCTTTGGGTTCCTAATCTGTAGAACAAAGATAATGATAATACCATTTTATTCGTGGAATTGTTATGAAGATTAAATGAATTAATACACGTAAAGAAGTTAGAACAGTAACTAGTAGAGGCCAAGTGTTGAAAAGACTTTGCTATTTTTACAATTATGCACAAATTTAATGTAATAGTTGTTGAAATTGTATTTATTTTTGGTAAAAATTAAATGTCTCTTGCATTCTCCTAGGTCAATGATTTTTTTTTTTTTTCTGTATGTGATACATAGTTATTCTTTGAGGCATGATTGAGCTGGAAAATGAAATAAATATTCACGAGATTTTCTAGAGCATTTAAAAATTCATGACACAGTGTGAATTTCAATAGTTACATCAATTAAAACAATATAGCATAAGGAGTTTTATTTGCAGCTACATATTGTATATAATTATTTATATCTTTCAGAATAAAAAATAAACTAGTTACTGTTGGCTCAAATTTAAGATGGAAGTCTTAGAGTGTCTTAATTTTTTCATTATATTTGGCAAATTCTCTTAATATAATTTGTATTTTCGTATAGTGTGGAGTAACTGCAGACTCTTCTAATTCATATATAATCACACTCCAGAGATAGTAAATCTCCAAACATAGTTCCACTTAAGCTTACTAATTACACCTATAAAACGATGAATGATGGCTACAAATTATTGGATCTGACTCTCATTCTTTATTTATTTCTCCCTGGGAGAAAGAGTGCTGGATGAGGAGATTTTAGACCATAAATTATTTCCATACATACTCAGGTGTGCTATGTTTAACTTTGATTTCATACCCTGGTTTTACATTTACATTTAGTTCATAAGGCTTATGAAGTCATCTTCACAGAATTAAGAACTAATTATTTGATTTCTATGGTAAAATAATATTATATTAATAATTTTATGTCTTTATTTTCTTAGTGGTTTATCCTGGTTAATATAGTTTTAGGCCTCTCTTGTTCCAAAGTATCATTGTCTTTTGACCGTCCTTACCAAATTTCTCCAGCAAAGTTATATAAAATTTCACAACCTGGGCCTTATTCATAGTCAACAGATAGTGGCTTGGAGAGAAATTTCACTAATGAGAAAGGATTTGATGTAAGATACAAGAATGGAAAGCACATTCCTCTTCTAAACCCAATAGATAGTAATGAGTGCCAGCCAACCCAAGTGGGACCATAAGCCCAGTAGTACCATATTTGTTCTCTAAAGGAACTCCAAATACATATATACATGCAAAGTTACAGATTCTTAAAAGCACTGTAGAAGCCTGAATAAGATGTGGGCTAATTTATGTTCTCTGATAATAGTAAGAAAGATTTTTTAAAACCTCTGAATTGAAAACAATTGTAACACAGCATAAACAAATTTGAAAAGAACAGTTCAGTCACAAACAAAGGACAAAGCTCCCAAAGTTCTTTTGAATGAATGCAATGACTTTTCCTAACTGCTTTGAATTCAGACTTACTTTTGAGATAATATTTTGAGGGTCATCTTCCTACATCTTCTTTTACGTTTATGCTATTCAGATTAACCCCATTGTGTTAGGCACTTAAGTGGTATAAATATTGCAAAGGATAAAAATGCTCAAAGTTTTTATTATGTAGATTCTAATTATTCTTCTTAAATGATTTGAAGGAAGAACATTTAAAGAAATTGCAGAAGATGCTTTAATTTAAAGGGTTGATTAATTATATAATGTAATAGCGAATAGGCTTGTATTTCCCTAAGAGTTCAGGACCCAGCCTGGTTAATGTGTCAAAGTCTCAATTACAGAAAATAGTGAAGTAAATGTAATAGATAAAAGAAAAATATGTTAATGGAATAAAGTCATATGTTTACAGTTTATCCTTTGGAATACATTTCTTGTAATTCTTCATATCTTTGCTGGATGAGACCCCATTGAGGTTTGTAACATATTTGCACTTACTTTCCAAGGGTTACTAGCAGTGGAGTCAAACGGGACTGGAATAAGCTTTTTCTCCATATTGTTTCATTATTCATAGATATTTTATTGTAGTCTTGTAATGAGATTTTAAAATACAGGTCAAATTCAACCAGTGACTTATTGCTCTTTTTTACACCCACTAATATAACAAATGAAGGCAGGTAGCCCTAATGCTTTGACTGGTTTGGTTTCAAACTAGACAAAAACCTCTTCACTGGCTCCCCACAGGACAATTTTGTCAAGCCCAAATCAAGGGCACAGGATGGGGCATCAATACCACCCAATCATCCATCCAGAAAACATATAAATTCACTGAAGAATATGAGCTGTCATGTTAAACAATAGAACAAATCTCATTTTGACCAAGAGCTGGGAATAGTATTTAGCTTAGTTTCTACATTTCCTCATCTCATAATTTCACATTCACCATAAGAGTCTCAACTGACTAATTCCAAAAACACTGATAACATTTATCTACACAGTGGAAATGTTATGAAATTAATGCTTGAGTGGTTATAAATCAACACAGAAAAAGATGTGGTGAATTTTCTAGAATGTTTATATACTTAAGTTTTTCAGTATAACTACATTTTTGTTTTCTGTTTCTGGTATGCCATATAATAACTGATTTTCTAAACTAATGTGTAAATATTTAGTTTGGTGGGTAATTGCCTACTTGGATCTCAAATGCAGTTCTTGGTTGCCTTGGTTTGAACAGTATTTTTATGTATGACTCTTTTCTTTGTGAGAAAATTAGAACATAGACATTTACTTAAACCCAACAATGCACATAGAAGGGCTGTGAATTCTCATAGTTTAGTGGTTCCTTTGCATGTTATTTTACAAAACACAAAACATGCAAAAACCTTTCCAGTGATTTTCTTAATGGCAAAAATGTATAGTCAACAAAAAGGTGAAATTTTATGATGCATTACAAATCTGTAGACTTTTATATTTTAACACTTGCAGTGCTTTAACATGAAAAAATATGTGTATAATTTTAGCAGTATTAGGTGACTAATGCTACTTTAGATTTATGAGACACTTGAAAGTAATAAATCTTGTTTTTCTGTATTGGCAGGATTTATGATTTCTGAATAAAATGAGTTAGCAATGTGACAAATATAAATATAAAACACTAGACTTTTTCTCTCTTCTTTGAGCTTAATTTCAGTTTGAATTTCTTCTCTACTTAGCCTTTCTCATCTCCTTTTGTATACCACTATCTGAAGGTCTATACTTTCATATGGTTTAGCTAATAAATACAAAATATAAAGATATCCCACAATAAAAAGTTCTGGATGTTTCAAAATCGTGAATTTAAACTATAATGAAGTCTCAGAATTGCCCTTCTCATCTCTTTCACTCAAATAATTTTCTTACATTTTCTCTCTTCCTGATACAGTGCAACTGTTATAAAATCTTCACTGCAGTATAGAATGGAAAAAATATGGATGAACACATTCTTCCAATATGGCTTCCAGACTGCTATCAATATACTACTCTGAGAATCATCTTAGGAACAGTTTGAGAGGACAAAATTTTTTAAATAGCTCTTTGTTTTTAATACATATCCTCTTGAATTTTCAAAGTCCATGTTTAGTATTTTAAAGACACCAAGATTCTGCTTTAAAGTTCTGCATTAAAAGTTAAGCATGTTTGACTTATTGAACTAGCATTTCTTAAAAGTATATGGCATATAGCCTTTTTATTGAATTAAAAGTAATAATATTTCATGGAATGAACTTTGGCAAACTATTGTCCATAACTCTTGTAGAATCTATCTGTAGCAACCAATTCACTTTAACAAATGCTTATACACTTAAGCACAGGGCCAAAAAATAATAATAATTAAAAAAAAAAAGCAAAAGACATATCCTTTCTAATTCACTTATAATCTAGTGGGATATACAGAAACAAACAATTCAAATACATATTTAGTTAATTGTTTTTAATATAGCTGTAGATATCAAGATGTTGTTCAGAGTGGCAGGAATTTTAGGTTGAATTTTATTTATATAAAGGTATGAAATGCTTGTGCATTAGATTTTATTATATGAAACAGAAACAATTTTAACAAATCCAAAGAAAACTATATCATGTATATGCATGTCTCAATATTTAAAAGCCAATAGACTCTATAAAATATTTAGGTAGTCATACTTTCCAATTTTTCTAGTAGAACTCATTTCTAGCTTTGTTGGTTGTAAGAACTCACACAATATTGGAAGCATGCATCCAAGTCTAAAATTGATTTAATAGGTAAAATCTAAAAATTTAGAAATCTTGATATTTTTTCCCTAAAAGATGTAAAAGGTCTAGAATTCTTATTTAATAAAGTTTTCACTTTAACCCAGTACTTCTAAAATGTAAATAAATTGCTTTCAGAGTACGGGCAACTGGCAGAGTACATTCCAACTGGCTGATTGGTGAAGATTTATTTAAGTCAAGATATGTAAGTCTAGATCTTCTGAGAAGTCATATTATTGACATATTTTGCAAAATTTTTGCAAACAGAAAATAAATAAATATGATTGTTTCTCAGTATGGAATTGGAGAGATTCACAAATAATCTTTATTAAAGTTAAAATCTGGCCCCTCCTGTTTTTTTTTTTAATTCTGAAATCAATATAGTAAATTCTAAAAATATACACATTATATAAAAGGTATTCATATAGGTGAGAATAAAGAAATAAAAGATGTAATTCATTCAGAAAAGAGGTAATGAGGGTTCATCCTTTGGTGTCACATAAGGAATAGAGTAAGAAGGTGCATTTGAAATATAAGGGGTAAGTCAAATTGCGGTTACTAAGAAAAGGCAAAAGCCAAATGGCTGTGTTTGAAGTTGATAATCTGGAAACGAGATACAGGCTGGTGTAGATGACGATTATTTTCTCTTACTAATATGGGGTGTGATGGGACAATGTGTCATTTAGATAGAGTTGTAGAGTAAGCACCTCAGGAGATACGAAGCAGGCATTGGAATGTGAAGTCCAGATGAGAGACACAACTTTGGACATAATTGAAGCTGACAAAAATCTCTTTTTTTTTTTTTTTTTTTTTTTTTTTTTTGAGACGGAGTCTTGCTCTGTCGCCCAGGCTGGAGTGCAGTGGCACAATCTCGGCTCACTGCAAGCTCCGCCTCCCGGGTTCACGCCATTCTCCTGCCTCAGCCTCCCGAGTAGCTGGGACTACAGGCGCCCGCCACTGCGCCCGGCTAATTTTTTTTTCTATTTTTAGTAGAGACGGGGTTTCACCATGGTCTCGATCTCCTGACCTTGTGATCCGCCCACCTCGGCCTCCCAAAGTGCTGGGATTACAGGCGTGAGCCACCGCGCCCGGCCCAAAAATCTCTTGTATTGAAAATATAGAATGCCTTTGCATAATCTTGATTTTATTATTCTGAGAAGTGAGTCAAGTCACTCCCCACTTCATCCTTCCACAAAGAAAAGACAGTAATAAGAGGAACAAAGACAACATTGCAAAGCAAAGTATGTTCAAATGGCTATGAGTTAAAACATTTTGTAACATGTTACATTATCCTTGTATGTAATGAATGACCTAATAATTTTTAGAAATGGATAAAACATAATGCAGCTTTGTGTGTGTGTGGGAGTTAGAAAGGACGGATTTGAATTTTGTCCAGGAAAGTGAGTGTAATAAAACTGGGACCAAGAAATTTACAGTGTTAGATTACATACATGAAATTAGAATAGTGAATGATAAAAATACAGAGTGTTATGTTAGATAATTCATGTTTTGACTTAGTTATTTTGCATCTTTGTTGATTCTGCAGATTTTATCTATGACAAACTGTCAATTCAACTCTTGCATTAAGAGACATGTATTTTTCATGATATTGTTTCATATGGCAATATGTTGGATACCAGTCCTTTCAAGTAATCAAACTTACATTGAATAGAGTCATAAACAAAAAAGCAACAATAATTTACTCTCATTGTAAGCTTTTCCCTCCGATGCATAGATATTTTTTGAAGTCATTTGAACAGTATAATGCATTCTTATTTTGATGAAGGGAAAGTAAAAATTATACTTATTCTTTAGTCTTGGTAAATAAAGAAAAACATGCTCATGTAATAGTCGCCCGAATTATCACAAGAAAGTGTATGTCATACCAAAATAATACTATTCTCACACTGCATTTTAAGCTTTAGGAACCTCATGATCTCTTATATACAGTGCATTTGGTAATAGAGTCATCAAGTGTCTGTTTAGGGCTGCAGCGTTTAGAATTTTTATCAGAGCACTGAACTTGTAAAGAACTAAAGCTGTTACAGATGGCTGTACAGTTTTGAACTCTTTATACAGGCACCGCGATGCTACAAAAACCTGATGGGGAAATAGGCAAGGTTTATTATCCAGGACTTAGAAGTTAATATTCTTAGAGCCATGCAAGTAGGTTTTCCTGAGAAGAAATGAAACTGAAGTCTGTCCAGATGAAATCAATGTAGAGTACCATGGATTTTAAGATAAAATCAGCATGTTGGGTTGAACAGTTTGCTATCATCCAAGTGCAACTGTGAATTAGCCCTAAAAGAGTAGTATAGAGTTCCTATGGTGGGAAAATAAAGATTTTTATTATAAAGTGGTTTAGAACTAAGCCTAGATGAATTCCTTAAATTCATAATGCTTCTCGAAATCTAACCTTAATTCAGGATATAATAATCCACATGGTGACATAAGTTAATTTTATTCATGTCACAATCACTAGTGATGGGAAAATAAGGCAATACTGACAGTAACCACAGCCACGAGCTATTAATTTTAATGGAAATAGTGGCCGATGTTACCATGACCCAGGGCAGAATTTCACAATGGGCATGAAATATACATATATCAGCATTTATCTTCTTTCTAAATATATGCACATTTATTATAATATACTTTACATGTTTGGTTGTAGAGTTTTTGTATTTATTTTTTGAAATTATATTAAAGAAGTTTGGCAATCTTATGAAATTTAATATATGCTGAGAACAAACCAGAACTTTCAAAAGATGTAAATTCTAAGTCCACAGTGCTAAGATGTTTCCTCAAATTCTTCATTTCTAGAGATAGAGACAATTTGTAAATTGCAAAATTATCTATTAGTTTTACAGCTTTTTGTAATAGGACATTTTGCCTTTTTTTATTATTACTGCTTTCAATTTTAGAAAGCACTTAGTGTCTTACATTTGTTATTGTTTGTGACCAGTTTGTTGATATTTTCATGAGCAATTTGCAAAGGATGAGGTCTGTTTCCTTAGAAAATATGCAGTATGATAAACAATAGTTTTAAAAATTGCAAGATACCAGATTTAAACAAAATTGATCTCAGCCAATTACCATCACTGAATCAAAAGTTCTCAGGAACATGAAATATGTTGCCTTGTTTCCATTCAATCCAGTATCTTTTTAGATGCTTTTAAGGGAAAGATCTGGAATGTGGTTTTTCCTCTTTTGTCAGTTCATTAAACTGTAACAACTTCAGCAGTAGGGACCTATACAATTGCCTGGGTAAGTTCTGTCACAGTCCATTTAGTGACCTGGTGTGGTCGTTATTATTCTGAGATATTTTTGATCTGAGAATTAAACTATTGCCAATTATTGTTTTTATTCCTGAGAAGGCCACCAGAGATCATGAAATAATATCATCACTCTTTAAGGAAAACCTATTTTTATTCCCAGTACAACCAAAGCACCCTAGGATAATACAAACAAATTATTTCCACCTACTAAAGAAGATATATATATATATATACACACACATACATATAGGTAGATATAGATATATCTATCTATATCTATCTATATAGAATCTCTCTATATACAGATAGATATATGATATATATCTATGATATATGATAGATATATGATATATATCTATGATATATGATAGATATATGATAGATTATCTATCAGATACGATAGATTATGGAGAGGTGTTTGTGTGTGTGTGTGTGTATGACAAAGCAAGTCTTTTAAAAGTGTGAAAATAAATAGTTTGTGATTTAGAATAATTTATCTTTTTAATAGCAAATCAGATGTTTGTTTTGATTTTTGCACATTAAGAATGATAAATGTTCTGGGAAACATGCAAGTTAGCCTTGTTCCTCTGAAAGGCAGGCAGGCTCCTAGGAGAAATTACAAGGTAGCATTTGGTTTGGTGAGTTCACATGATCTGGAGTTATGTTAGCAATCTTCTCTGTATTTCAGAAGAAAGCATAGATAGTAACACACTAAAACCCACAAGAACTAAAATATTTACCTGTGACATTGACCAGCACATCTTTTCTATTACAGAATGACTATTAGTGACACAACAAATTACCTCAAAACTTCATGGCTTAAAAGAATATTTATTACCTCACAGTTTCTGTGTGTGAGGAATCGGGGACTAGCTTAGCTGGGTCTTCTGCTTTGGGTACCCCAGACTACAGTAAGGTGTTGGCAGGCCTGCAGTCATCTCTAGACTCCACTGAGGGCGACTCCACTTCCAAGCTGACTAATGTGGCTGTTGCCATGCCCCCTGTCCTCAAGGGTGCTAAATTGAGGGCCTGGGTTCCTTGCTGGCCATTGGCCAGAGGCCACCACCAGTTCCTTGCCACAATGATACTCTCCACAGGGCAACCCAATACATGGCAGCTTGTAACTGCAAGTTACTTGTAACTGCAAGTTACAGTCTTTTTAGAACCTAATCTTGAAAGTGACCTCCCATCATTATTACCTTATTCTCTTCATTAGAAGCAAGTCACTAGTTACAACCCACACTTAAGGAGAAGGTCTCACATATGGCTGTAATTGTAGGAGGCAGGGGCATTGCTGATTATCTTAGAGGATGCCTACCACAGAAGGCTCTTCAGAAAATAAAACTGTCAAGTACCCTAGTGAGAATGGAATCAGAACAAGGAGGATAATATATTCCAACTATTTAATGGATTTAGGAATATATCTAAAGATAGACCAGATGTCCATGTTTGTCTTTGAAAATAACTTCATCCCTGTCTGGTTAAATTGGCTTGATTAACTGCTTTCTCCAAGCTTCATTTCAGGGCAAACATGCTATTGATTCTCATATTCTTCCTTTAGTTATGATATTTCTGTCAATGTGCTTTCTTGCCTGTTTGCTGGTCATTCTTTTTAATATAACATTGCACATCTTTGATCTGGTCTCTTCTGTGTTGAAGTTTAGTGCACAGAGGCACACCTTACTTAACAGTTCTTGTATAGGATGTTATTGTTCTCACCCATATACCGTCTAAACATCAGTTGATGATTTCATTAGATAAGATATAAAGAAAAGTTATTTCCCTATGGAAGTGTCACTTTTTAAGCTAGAAAACTCCTATATTTACTGAAAAGTTTTGAGAGCTCTTTTACTGAACTTTGCCTGTCATTTGTCGAGTTGAACACTAAGCCAGAATCTCAGTTCAGCTTTGTGTAAATATATTAAATAAGGCTTTAAAGAGGTAGAACGTTATTCACCCACAATTACCTCCCTAAACAAATATAACATTTATTAAAAGTAACAAATTAGTCATGCTGTAAAAAATAGAAAAAAAGTAGAAAGTGCTGAACTTTTAAAAGCCAGATGATGACTTTTTTTCCTTCCAAACTTAGAAGAAAATAACTAGCTTTTGACAACAGCTGCCCTTCTAATTGCCACCTTTGGTTTTTTTCTTAGGAATAACACATAAATTTATTCTGAAAACTCAATTTATTCACAGGATTTCTTCTGTTTCTTGCAGTTCTGAAAAGATATAAAGGCTTGAAATGAATCAAAACATCCCTGTTTTCCTTCTCTGTAGCATCTTATTTGATCAAAGAATAAATCACTTTTCTTCTATGCTCTGTTTTAATTAAATATATTGGATAATATGTCCGTTCATCACTTAGGATCAGATTTGCACTTGTGTGATTATTTCCTTCCTCTCTTGTTTCTTAGTCTTCTTTCCCTCAGAAAGGAATAGAAGAATGGAGAAAGTAGTAGACATTTCTTTGTCGTTCACTTTGATGAAATCCGGAGGTCTCACCTTCCAATTAGGACAAGGTAACCTAAGTGCAAAGTACCCCATTCTCACTTGCTGGTACATTAACCACTCTGATGGCTTCTTGCTTCTTACTAATGAATGTTTAATTAGAAGACACACAAAAAATACTTTACCAAAGCATTTCTCCAGCAATAGAAATTTTTTTCTTTATTTACAAAAGCAAAACAAAACTTTAAAGAGGGCCTGTGCTCTGCTTTTTGTTTTTGTTTTTGATAAGCCTTTAAAAGATAACTTAATATTTATTTCAAATAGAGTCAAACAGAACAGTAATTTCTTATACTAGTAAATGTGCATTGCATATGCAGTCCTAACTCAGTAACAGGTAATAAAGTTAAGTAGACTTCATAAGCTTTACAACTGTAAATTTGCCATTCAAACATGATAGACCAATAGACTAGAATCTAGCTAATGTCCACACCCTCTGTCCAGTAAGTTTCAAACCTGATATTTCTGGAGAACTCTGGTAAAAAAATCATGAAGCATTTGTTTCCTACCTAATACTTGAAGAAACTTCTCAAAAACCCCATTGCTAAGCAGAAAAAAATATTTATCATGAGAACACTGTCCATATAACCAGTGAAACAGTGTATGTGGATAGTAGAAAGGATAAATCTTTAACTAGTTATTAATAAATATCTGATATTGCTGACATATTAAAATTATATTTCACAGAGGCAAACTTTTTTTTTTTAATTTGTGTTTGAAAAAAGAATTTAAGCTAGGTGCAATGGCTCATGTCTGTAATCCCAGCAGTTTGGGAAGCAGAGGCAGGCAGGTCACATAAGTCCAGGAGTTTGAGACCAGCCTGGGCAACATGGTGAAACCCTGTCTTTACTAAAAATGCAAAAATTAGTCAGGCATGGTGGCACACGCCTGTAGTCCCAGCTACTCGGGAGGTTTCAGTGAGATGAGATAGTGCCACTGCACTCCAGCCTGGATTATAAATGAAACCCTGTCTCAAAAAACAAAACAAAACAAAACAAAACAATACAAATAAACAACAAAACAATTTAAACTTACAGAGGAGTCCAGGAACAGTGTAAAAACTGTTATGTATTCTTTACCAAGATTCATCAATTATTAATATTTTGCTTCCATGTATTTTAACATTTTCTCTGTCTACATAATATTTTCTGAAGCATTTGAGAGTAAGATGCACATATTATGGCCCTTTACCTATCATCTAACCCATATTTATTTCAAGGAGTATTTATTAACAATAAAGATGTTCTCTTGTATGTAAACACAGTATATTTATCAGTTCAGTAAATATTTCTTTGACAATACTTTTATCTGATCTGACATCCAAATTCCAATTTTGTCATTTGACCCAATAATGTCCTTTATAGCATTTGTTTCCCTTCATTACTGAATCTAAATTAGGGTCACGTGTTATATTTAGTTGTCATTTCTCTTTAGTCTCTTTAATCTTGAGCATTTTCTTAGCCTTTTAAAAATAATTTATAAAATTGACATTTTTGAAAAATACAGTCCTTTTCTTAATAGAATGCTTCTCATTTTGTATCTGATGTTTCTTCATGTTTAGGCTCAGGTCATGTATGCTAAGCCAATATACTATCCCAGTGGGGCTGTGTTCTTCCCAGGGCATAACATCTAGAGTCACATAACGTCCATCTTCTCCTCATTTTGTGACATTAATTTTGATAGTTCCTTCAATATATTTTTATTGAGCCCTTTCCATGTACCAGGCAATGCTCAAGATGCTAGAAATGCACAAATACGGTATTTTATCTGCTCTTAAGGAGATTTATAGCCAGACTTTCAGCAATTTCTGTAGGACAGTGAAGCATTTTACTTGTCAGTGTAAGAAGACAACTTCGGAGAGATGATAGTCTGGGTCCTATGACAAGTGTATAGGACAGGAACAACATGTAGGTTTTAGCAATGCAATATATGGGATCCCAACTGTGTGTACATGAGTTTATGCCACTCATTCGTGACTAAAACACTTTGTCGAAGGGCTTTCTTAACAGTAATCATAGAATTGCCTGTTCTTTGTTGCATAGACAAACAATAGATAGTTGATGATTCTGATGATTATCATCATCATCATTTTTGTTAATTTTGCTTGGTTGTGGTCATAGTAATACAGTTTTAAGAACATTCAGTTCTTGAACAGATTTTAGTTCATAGAATCACAGGATGCAGATTTTGACCCCACTTGGGGCAGATCCTTGAGTACAGATGAGAATATCATTACTACCCAGTAAAGAGAGATCAACTTCCCTTTGGTAGTAAATTCCTCTTTGCCCACATTGGAGTTTCAACATCATAGTTTAACCTGAAATTCAGGCAAAGGGCCTCTTCTTTAAGATACTGACAACAAGGTCACTTCCAGGAGGAACTGAGATGATGTAAGCTGATCTGACCATTTAGGAAAGTGTTTTGCCTATGGCTAGAGTTGACTAAATAACTCTAAACTGGCTGGGCTTCTCCATAGTCATGTGTAGATCTTCAAAAGCCTTCTTTTCTCATTCTTCAGTTCAGAGGATTGCTGATCAGTTTAGTTTCCCATTTAGAAAGAACGTTGTGGTCAGATCAGCTTGCCCAGTGAGGATCTCTTCTAGCTCCACAATTCTCATAGTCTAGTTACACCGGCTTCAAAATGTTGAATTGCCAAAGTTCAGGTCTCTCCTTATAACTTGCGCTTACCTGGAGTCTGGAACAAAGTTCCTTTTCATAGAAATAACAGGGTTTCATTTTTACTGTCTTTGTCTTAAAAGGTAGTTACAAGCATACCTCAGAGATATTGCAGATTTGGTTACGGACCACTTCAGTAAAGCAAATATCACAATAAAGCAAGTCACATGAATTTTTGGTTTTCCATTCCATATAGAAGTTATGTTTATACTATACTGTAGTCTATTAATGATGCAAAAAACCAGTGTACATACCTTAACTTAAAATACTTTATTGCTGAAAATTCTAACAATCATCTGAGTCTTTGGCAAGTTGTGATCTTTTTGCTGCTGGAGGGTATTTTCTCAATGTTGATGGCTGCTGACTGTTCAGAGTGGTGGTTTCGGAAGGTTAGGGTAGCTGTGTCAATTTTTAAAAATAAGACAACAGTGAAGTTTGCCGTCGCATCTATTGACTTCCTTTCCTAAAATATTTCTCTATAGTACGCAAAACTTTCTGACAGCATTTTACCCACAATAGAAATTCCTTCAGGGGAGTCATTCCTCTTGAATGAAACCTGTTATTGCTTTATCAACTAAGTTTATGGAACATTCTACATCTTTTGTTGTCATTTAAAGAGTGTTCACAGCATCTTCCCCAGGAGAACATTCCTTCTTAAGAAATCACTTTCTTTGCTCATCTGTAAGAAACAACTTCTCACCCATTAAAGTTTATCATGAGATTGCAGCAATTCAGTCACCTTTTCAGGCTCCAGTTGCAATTCTAATTCTCTTACTATTTCCAGTACCTCTGCAGTTACTTCCTCCACTGAAGTCTCGAACCCCTCAAAGACATCTATGAGGGTTTGAGTCAACTTCTCTCATACTTCTGTTAATATTTATATTTTGACCTCCTTCCATAAATTAAAGATGTTCTTAATGGCATGTAGAATGCTGAAACCTTTCCAGAAGATTTTCAACGTACTTTGCCCAGACCCATCAGAGGAATCACTATCTATGGCAGCTGTAGTCTTACAAAATGTATTTCTTACATAATAAGACTTGAAAGTCCAGTGACTTCTTGGTCTATGGGCTGAAGAATCTATGTTGCATCAGGAGGCATGAAAACAACATGGATTTTGTTGTACATCTCCATCAGTGTTCTTCAGTGGCCAGGTATACTGTCAATGAACAATAATATAATAAAAGAAATCTTTTTTTTCTTAACAGTAGATCTGAACAGTGGGTTTAAAATATTCAGTAAACTATGCTATAAATAGATGTCTTGTCATCCTGATTTTGTTTTTCCATTTACAGAGCACAGGATGAGTAAGTTTGATATAATTCTTATAGTAAATGAGCATTGGCTTCAACTTAAAGTCACCTATTGTATTAGGCCCTAATAAGAGAGTTGGCCTGTCCTTTGAAACTTTGAGGCCAGGCATCGACTTCTCTCTAGCTATGAAATTCCTAGATGACACAGCTTATTCCAACAGCAGTCTGCTTTGTGTACATTGAAAATCTGTTGTTTATTATAGCTATTTTTAATAGTGATCTTAGCTAGATCTTCTGGATAATCTGCTGCAGCTTCTATATCAGCACTTTCTGCTTCACCTTGCACTGTTATGATATGGAGATGGCATCTTTCCTTAAACCTTATGAACCAACCTTGCTATCTTGAAATTTTCTTCTGCAGCTTCCTCACCTCTCTTCACCTTCTTAGAACAGAATGAAGTTAGCGCTTTCCTCTGGGTTAGGTTTTGGCTTAAGGGGATGTGGTTGGTTTGATCTTTTAATTCAGAACACTCAAATTTTCTCTGTATCAGCAATAAGGCTGTTTTGCTTTCTGTTATTTGTGTGTCCACTAGAGTAGCTTTTAATTTCCTTCAAGAACTTTTGCTTTGCATTCACAGTTTGGCAAACTGTACAAGAGGCCTAGCTTTTGGTCATCTAGGACTTTGACATGCCTTCTTCACTAAGCTGAATAATTTCTAGCATTTGATTTAGAGTGAGAGACATGCAAGTCTTCCTTTCATTTGAGACTGTGGTAAGATTATTAATTGACCTAATTTCAATATTGTTGTGATTCAGGGAATAGAGAGCCCCAAGGGAGGGGAGAGAGGTGGGATAATCAATTGTTGGTGGAACAGTCAGAACACACACACAACATTTATTAAGTTTATTGTCTTAATTGGGCACAGGTCATGGAACCCCCAAAACAGTTACAATAGTAACATCAAAGATCATTGATCACAGATCACCATAAAAGGTATAATCATAATGAAAAAGTTGAAAATATTGTGAGAATTACCAAAATATGACACAGTGACATTAAGTAGGAACTTCCCCAGTGTGGAGTTGCCACAAACTTTCAACTTGTGAAAAAAACAATATCTGTGTCCCACAATAAAATGAAGCAAAATAAAAGGAGGTAAGCCTGTACCTTATCAAACTGTGTTTTATAGCTTTAGATGATCTCTTGTTCTCAGAACATGTTTTCAACTGGCCTGTGTTCTCGCATGTACTTTCTTATTTGAAGAGAACTGAAAAGTATATAAAAGCAGTTTGTGATTATAATTTTTTGGTCTAATTATTAGCCACAATCAAGAACTTTACTTCATACCAGCCTTTTTTAATTTTTAATGATGCAATAAATTCTTTTACTTTAAACTCTGGGATACCTGTGCAGAACATGCATGTTTGTTACATAAGTATACATATGCCATGGTGGTTTGCTGCACCCATCAACCCGTCACCTAGGTTTTAAGACCCGTGTGCATTAGGTGTTTGTCTAATGCTCTTTCTCCCATTGGCCCCCACCCCCGACAGGCCCCAGTGTGTGATGTTCCCTTCCCTGTGTCCATGTGTTCTCATCGTTCAACTCCCACTTATGAATGAGAACATGAGCATACCAGCCCTTTTAAATAAGGCACATTATCTACTCTGATTTCAAATAAGCGGAGCCATGTTGGTCTATTATGTAACTCATTACCTATTTCTTTTTGTTTTTTTGACACAGAGTCTCACTCTGTTGCCCAGGTTGGAGTGCAGTGGCTCCATCTCTGCTCACTGCAATCTCCGCCTCCCAGGTTCAAGCAATTCTCCTGCCTCAGCCTCCCAAGTAGCTGGGATCACAGGCATGCACTACCACGCCCTGCTAATTTTTGTATTTTTAGTAGAGACAGCTTTTTGCTGGTCTCACACTCCTGACCTCAGGCCTCCACCTGCCTCGGCCTCCCAAAGTGCTGGGATTACAGGTGTGAGCCACCACGCCCAGCCACTTCATTATCTATTTCTTACTGTGTTGTATTTGGAGTGTACAGACAAAGTACCCTAGTTGTTGTGCTTTCCTGCACACTGTCTTTGCTTATTGTCTAGAATAGCACCCAGTGCTAATGGAAAAAGCATATAAAAAGGATATGAGGTTTAATATGATGTCTAGTCCTCTCTCACCTTGACCCAACTCTGTAGGCCTCAGGTTCCCCAGTTACAACCTTGAGAAAAAAAAAAAAAAAAAAAAGAAAACACAGAAGCTGTTACTACTTTTCCAGTTTTTACTTTGTAATTATATCTAAACAACACAGCTTTTAATATATTAGTCTTCAAATGTTTGGAAATCACTTGCACTGTTACTATCTGCATTTCATGAGAAGAATTGATAATTATTCAGTATCTTCTTATAAATGGGCCTGTTCAGAAACCAGTCTCGCCAAAATGTTTCTCATGTTTAATGTAGACGTTGTGTCAGCTTTTTTGCTTTAGCAGTAGCAGAATGTTCTTACTCTAAATATAAAATTATAAAAAAAGCAAGAAACAATATTTTCTTTAATTAGCTTCTTCCTTTGGGGATTTTAGAAGAGGGGTTATGACTTGACAAAGATCCTTCCCATCTGTTCCTGTTTGTTTGCTTTTATTTTGACTTCCTTTCGTTGTCTTATCAAATATCACATGAATCATTAACATTTGTTTTCATCGCTTATTTTGGTTTCCTTTACTTCACATGATGAAGACATTATGTTGAGAGAGACTCACGGCTACTATATTTTATATTAACCTCAGATTCTTTAAGTAAATATTAAACTTTCTGGACATGTGATGTGATGTGTTTGCCCTCTGTTGTGTTAATATTTTCCTCAGCTCTGAAAGAGTGAGACATCTGCATATACAACTGTTTTGTGAAAGCAGCAAATATCACTAGATTACAGGTGCCTGGATATAAGTTTTGAACAAATAGATGACCCGTCTAAAAATGCGACTTCCTAACAGAAAATGCAATTTGTTAAGTCCTTTGTACAAAAGATGTGTAAAAGATCCTTGTGGATGTTTGTGAGGGAGTTACTCTCAAAACTGGAACAGAAATCTATTTGCACATCGTGTGATACCTTTCACAGGCATACTCCATAGTTAAGGATTTGACATGATTTCCACAGTGGATAAATTGGATTTTTTGGTGTCAATTTGAAATTGTATTAATTTATATGTCATCTGATATAAAATCTTGTCATATAATGTGAGCAGGGTTTTTTGTTTCTTTTTTTTTTTTTTTTTTTTTTTTTTGAGACAGAGTCTCACTCTGTCCCCAGCCTGGAGTGCAGTGGCATGATCTCGACTCACTGCAAGCTCTGCCTCCCAGGTTCACGCCATTCTCCCGCCTCAGCTTCCTGAGTAGCTGGGACTACAGGCGCCTGCCACCACGCCCGACTAATTTTCTGTAATTTTAGTAGACACGGGGTTTCACCATGATGGCAGGATGGTCTCGATTTCCTGACCTCGTGATCTGCCTGCCTCAGCCTCCCAAAGTGCTAGGATTATAGGTGTGTGTGAGCCACCGTGCCCAGCCATTTGATTGGTATTAAGCAAACCTCATTAGTTTTTAAAATAAATGATCAATCTATTTAATAATCTAGTTTTTATATATGGAATAAAAGCCAAATTCTGCATCTGTCTATATGTATTAGATGTTAACAATAACTTCATATAATAATACATGCAAAAATATTAAACCAAACATTAAACTTAATCCACGAATGCAAAACTAGAAATTTTGAGATAGACTTCTGTCTCTCTCCTCAGACACAGTAAACAAAATATATAAAATATCTATACTGATTGGGTCTGATTTGATGGTTTCAATTGTAGTATAAAATCTGAGATCCAGTTTTACAAATAATTTACAAGTTTTTCTTCAATTTATTGTCTGTAGATCTAAATCTTCATAGTAACAAACAACATACCAAAATTCACATTCGCAATAAACTATTCAGTGATCCTTCTTATATACCAAATGCTTTCTTAGACACGAGTTACTTTCTTATACACCAAATTATAGCTGTAAGCATCACATCACAACGAACTTTGAAACTATTAGGAATTTGTAATTTAAATAGTTTCGCTCAACCCCTACTCCCAAATGCTTTTAATTAGAACAGAGTTTTTAATTAAGTACTCCCATGCACAAAGTTTAGCTTGATGATTTTTCTGTCATATCAACCTCCCTTGCAAAAGCAAACAATCATTGTGTTAAAGGAAGGTATTTTCTTTGAAACTGGGCTGTAAGAATTCTAGTTCTGATTTCAGGTTGTCCAACGGAGGCTTTGCAGGCTAAAAAGAAGCCCTGCCCCCAGGAGGAAGGCAAAGAGCAGATTCACAAGGCAGCGAGACAAATGGTACTAGGTGTTTAGGAGTCAGTCCTATAATTCTGTGTGTCAAAGACATATTTTTCCGGGGACAGTCCAGTTGCTTATTAGAGGAAAAGTGATAGAGTAGAATGGACATGAAATTTGAATTCACAGAAATGTCAAATCGCTGCACTTCCATTTGCTAGTTCTGTGAAAAAGGGAAAGATACTTAACCTCTCTATGCCTTAATAGCTTTATTTGTAAGAAGCATTACTTTCTTGGGTTGGTGGGAAGTTTAGGCTTAAAATCGACATAGCACCTTGAACATCACAGGTGCTCAGAAAATATTAGCTTTACTGATACTAATCATTATTGCCAGTTTACTTGATCTTACTGTAAAGCTTTCATCCATTTGAGATATCAAGGAATAATTGATTGGTAAACTTGGCTCAGCATAAGGAACAAACAAGAAATATATTTTTTCTGTGTCAAACACATACAGAAAGAACTAAAGACAATGTAGGAAGTGGTGGGCAGGAATGAGATTATCTAGTTAGAGGGTAAGTATGATGTACAATGAGTAACCCTTAAAAAAAATGTATGAATAAGCCCTCTGAGTTTCCAGATGTAAACAGCACACCTCTGAATAATGAGGCCTCAGCCATGGACACGCTCCAGGGATTCCAATAATTTCTCTTCTGCAGCTCGTTTTTGCAAAGTCTTCTCCATGGCCCATGACTTCTCTTGCTGTTTGAAGAGTCAGGAAAGGAAAGAATATTGAGACCATTATTATATAACAGACAGACATAGCACAGTTTGAATTATAGGACCATATATCCTTTCTAGCACATTTGCTATCCGCCTTTCATTCAAGTGGTTTATTAGCAGAAGGCTGAGTTAGAACCACAGCCCCATAATTCAGAAGCCTGTTGTTAGTTCCCTGGGTATGTCCATATGCAACTATTTACTGTGGGTTACAGGGCCAATGTAACTTCTCTGGAACATTATAACATTTGTTTAAAATTTTGTTCCTACAGGCTTTTATTGACCTACAAGTATGTTTTAATAAATATGACAAAATTATATGATAGAACTGCTTTTAAAATAAGGGTCTGTAAAAGAAAGAAAGATAGTCAGTCTTCAAGGGTCTGTCTGTGCCTGGCGCATTTCTGCCTCTGGTGGATTCTAAAGTAGAGGATCTCTGATGTCTAACTACCTGAATGTGACAGGTGGGATCTATTTTATAGCTGACATCTTTAATGCTTGATACATCTGTCCATCTGTTAGGAACATTAGTCAAAAATTTAACAGGAGACATATTTATTAAAAGTAGAATTACAGCAGATCAGATGCTGAGCGCATAATTATGTAATTTTTATAAACATGTTTTACATAAGACCCATGGTAAAGATGCTTATGAAATACTTATTACTGGTATATTTTCCAAATCTAAGAGAGTTTTACTTAAAATATTTAGTTTTAGATAAACTTCAAAATTTCTAACATGCTAATAATTTTTATTACATAGACATGTTAATGAATTTCTTTCTTCAAAAGTTTAACATTTGAGGCCACACTAAAACTTTTAATGCAAACATCATGCTGAAGCCTTCTCATTCTAATACTGGTAGAAAGAGGCAGCTGCCTCTTCCACGGGGCTTATCGTCGGGAAGGCTCACTTTATATGACTTCAAAGTGAGATTACTATAGAGTAATTCTTACGGTGATAGTATTGAGGAGTAATGAGTGGAGTTCTTTTCAGAGAAGTTCAATAGGAGGCAGCGGAAGGGGAAGTGGGGAAAGAGGGCGTACTTGTATTCTAGGCTTCTCGAAGGAAGAACAGGCCTGAGTGTTCCAACACAATATAGAGTTTGGTGTGCTGTAGAACAGACAGGCCACTAAACCTAGGGGAGAGAAGTAAAAGATAGGATTGAAGAGGAGAAGCAGCACCAGCTTAGGTACCACTTTGTAGACCATGGAGAATAATTTGACTAGTTAATGTACATATGGGTCTTTTAAACAAGTATTTATACTTAATGGATTATTTGTATAAATCCATTTTTTGCTTCTAGTTTCTTTCTACCTAATATACTGTAGATCACAGAAGATTAGAAAACTATATTTAATATTTTAGTGGCTTTTCTTCATTGTACAGAGAGTTAAGAGTTCCACAGCAAGCACTGAAATGTTACTTTTGAGCAAATTATTACTTTTTATAAAGTTTATGAAGGACTTAGGTTAATGAAATTTGAATTCTGGGGAAGTTTACAAGGTCTCTCTTCCCTCTGTTTAATCCTAGGAAATATTGTGTATTTTTTAAAAAATGAGAATGGGAATGATAATCTCAATATAATTGAATACATGCTACAAATAATGAGACAATTGAAAAGAGAGCTAAGTAGGGATAAATAAATTAAGGGATTAAGAATTAGAAAGCTTTGGCAAAAGTAGCAACACTATCTTTTTGGATACTTCTGTATTCTCTATTACTAGATTTTTAAACAAATCAGTGTTGCTTTATGTAGTAGAAATCATTCGAATCAAAATTATCTTTAGAACAGTCCAATTTTTAGCCAGGTGGTAGTAAATATACGAAAGACAGAAATTTTTATTTTGTTTATTTTTATAATATTATTAGGTTTGTTTACTGAGTGAGTAATTGAAACTCCTGCTATGCTGAAATCACAAATAATTATATATTACTCCTATAATGTAACTGAGAAAAACAGAGTTTGGTCCCACAGGTGAGTGCAATTAAGCTAAGCAAACAGAAGAAATAAGGCCATATTCCATACAAAAACAACAAATGTTTCACAATATGTCAATATGGTACTGCCATATCCTTAATTGGAAATAAATTTTTACCTAAATAATATGGCCTTGATACTAGTATTTGATTAATACCTGATTTAGGAGGTTCCAATCTTTATTTAATACCACAATGTCTACTGCTGAACTATAGTAATATTTAGTATCAATCAGAAACAATAGTTAGGGGCCAAAGAGGTAAAATCCTTTTAGACTGCACGTCTATACATATCTACAGGGAGAATTAGACACAGTTTCTGCATTTCTTTACATCGTTGCTCAGAATTAGAGTTCAGTAGGATTAAAAACATGTTTTCATTGGTTAATCTTAGGTTATGTTTCATATCCAAACATGTATGCTATTTTGAGGGAGTAGATCTTTATTGTGATTATTATGTTTCAACTGTTAAGAAAAATCCTAGTATACGATTGCTGAACTGAAAAGCTAAGGATATTTCCTTTTTATTTGTTCATTTAGTAACTATTATTTTTTAATAGAGATGGGGTCTCACCATGTTGACCAGGCTGGTCTCGAACTCCTGGGCTCAGGCAGTCCTCCCGCCTCAGTCTCTCAAAGTGCTGGCATTACAGGTGTGAGCCACCACGCGCAGCCCTGAAAAGCTAAGGCTATTTAACAACTTTCAAGTAATCATTATTATTATTATTAAAGTTGAACTAGATTAATTTTAAGAGAGGCAACTGATATTTGACACAACTTATTAGCATTTAGCCAGTCTGAGGCTACTCTCATGGACATCCCTGCCTCTGGGAGGGAAAATTGTGGATTTGGGATGTTCATGATATAATACGTTTTTATATTTACATTTATAGTATTATATATTATTATATGTAATAATATATAATAAAATAATATATATAAAATAAAATACTTTATAAATAAAGTAGATATTGAATTATACATATTATATTACATACAATGTAATTATACATATTATATTACATATACGTAATATAATATGTATAATTCAATATCTACTTTATGTAAACCATATGAAATCTATATCTTTCTAAAGACCTATATCTGATTAATGCATTCATTTAACACATATTTACTAAACTTACAGTAGTCCCTCCTCATCTATAGTTTATCTTTCCATAGTCTCAGTTACCCATTGTCAACAATAGTTTGAAAATGTTACAGTATTTTGAGAGAGAGAAAGGCTGCATTTATATAACTTAGAGTATATTGTTATAATTCTTCTATTATTATCCATGTATCTATAATTGCATCATTATTATCTACAATTGTTAATCTCTTACTGTGCCTAATTTATAAATTAAGCTTTATTGTAGGTATGTATGTATACAAATAAAAAAACATAGTATACATAGGGTTTGGTACTATTATCCATGGTTTCAGGCATCCACTGGCAGTCTGGACATATACAGCACAGATAAGGGAGGACTACTGTATACTCTATGCTTGGGATATATCATTGAGCAAAACAGAGTTTCATGACATCTTGGAGGTAGTATTTCAATGCTACAAATGTTTATTAAGATGTTTGTTGCAGCATTATTCACAATAGCCAAGATTTGGAAGCAACCCTAGTTGTCCATCAGCAGATGAATGAATTAAGAAAATGGTGTACCCATACACAATGGAGTACTACTCAGCCATAAAAAGAATGAGACCCTGTCATTTACAGCAACATGGATGGAACTGGAGGTCATTATGCTAAGTGAAATAAGCCAGGCACGGAAAGACAAACTTTGTATGTTCTCACTTTATTTGTGGGAGCTAAAAATTAAAACCATTAAATTTGTGGAGATAGAGTGTAGAATGATGGTTGCCAGAGACTGGGATGGTTAGTGGGGAGAATGGGGAGGGAGCAGGGATGGTTAATGGGTTCAAAAAAATAGGATGAATGAATAAAATCTAACATTTGATAGCACAACAAAGAGACTATAGTTAACAGTAATTTAATTGCACATTTTAAAATAACTGAAAGAGAGTGGATTGTTTGTAACATAGTGAATAAATGTTTGAGGTGACAGACACCTCATTTGCCCAGATGTGATTATTATGCATGTATGCCTGTATCTAAATACGTAATACACCCCATAAATATAATACATGTACCTAATATTTACCCACAAAAATTAAAAATATTTTTTAAAAAGGAAGGATTATACAAAATAGAAAAAAATGAGAGGAACATGTAATTTGGGCTTACCAATATTTCTATGTAAGTTCCTTGCAACTTACTATATCCACTATAGATTGTATAAAAGTAGTTGTATGAAAGTTGAAGGTGAGGTCCACAAATATTTAGACTATCTTTTTTATTTCCTGAATGTACTATAGGTTATTTATGTTTTCTTACATTTTTAATTCTTCAAGTTACCAGACATTTTGCAAACATTTACATGGCAATATGCACTTTTCAAAGCTCAGAAAACTTTCCTTTTCTGATTGTTCTCCCTTCTACTGTATATATTAAAATTTGAATTTCAGACCTACATTAGACAAATATATACAAAGTTTAGGCCACACCAGGAAGTGGACAGATTAGAGTGTATTAAACATTTGAGAAATAGGCTTATGTTTGGTATTGTTTTATTTTTGGTTTGGATTTTTAATTTCCTATTTCTTATTTGTGCTTCATTCAAATGGACTTATTTGATGTCTCCAATATTTGATTTCCTTTTCTTTTTCACACAACTGTGTGTTTGCTCATTAGTAAAAGTTGAGTAACATACAGTGTTTACATTTTAATATTTAATTGTTGGATGAATCTCACTTCAAGGGGTAAAGGCTATAGTTCATTGACAGTGATGAAATAACCTAGGTGGCTTTCATATAAATAGCAACGAATGTGTACAATAGTTACATTACATGGTATATTTAACAACACTGCTAAAGAGTAAGATGGGAGTTCAGTCTCTCCTGATGGAGATACACCTGAGTGCATTCAGAGAAAATTTGGTTCTGCAAGCTTGAAGGAAGTAATTGTTATTCAACAGAAATCAACTAACTTTGCATATCAGCAAAATACACACACATACTCTTAGCTATTTTCTGAGTGCTCTGGAACTGATATCAAAATAACAAATATATATTTATGAGAAGTAGAAATGCTGTATTCTTTTCAGCCACATAAACTCAGTGTAATTATGAAATTAACTTTGAGAAGATGTGAAAAAATAGTACTTCTTAACCAAGTAAAGATCTAATAAAAACCTCAAATTTTATATCGTTACATCATTTTTACATGCACATTTGTACCCCAAATGCCACGTCATTAATTAATTTTTTACTGTTCATTTCTAGATGGAAGACTGTATTTGAAAACTACTGTCATGTACTGAATCTTTCCTGTTGAAGAAATCCATGTTATAGAAAAGAACTTTGCAGTCAGACATTCGTCATGGGAAAGTTCAGAAAAAATAAAGTCCTTTTAAGGGAACTTCCTGAATTTTGTGTATTAATGTTCTTTAAAAGTTTAAGTATTCTACAAAAAAAAAAAAAAGTTTCCTCCATTGATTTTCACCTGTGGTTCATACCAGAGACCTGAGAATGTTTGTAAATGTACAAGTATCAAAGTTCTTACAGTTAATTACTGCAACTTGCTGCTGGACAATTGTATACAGAGTTAAAGGCAGGTCTGAATAAGACCTAGCTCTTTTTTTTTTTTTCTAATGGAATGAACCATTTTCCTCTTCTGAAAATTCTGTATCTGAGCACATCAAAAGACTCTTGTAGCAGTGGTTACCCAGACTTACAGAATTATGTCCTCCAGAAACCAGCAAGAACACTTGGAAAGAACTTGTAGGGGGCATAGAGGATTCTTGAAAAAAAAAAAAAATACAAGAGTGATATTCTGTTACATTCAATTTCAAACTCTAATTGTGGGTTTTCTCCTGAAGAATTTTTTTTCACATACTTTCCAAAAGACCAACAAATGGATGTTGACAACAACCCAATGAAATAACATTTTGCGTATCTGAAAAGAAGCATTGAATATAAGCCAAAAGTTTTCGCTGAAGGTCTTTTCTTAAAAATAAAAAAAAATATATAAATGTAACATGTTTTCATTCCAAACTGGTAGTGGTAGATAGACTTAAAGATAATAATGTTGCTTCTTATTCAAACTGTTGGTCATATGTACAGTATATAAACATAAAACACACAAGGAAGGTATTATGTATGCAGTAGTATACTAGAGTTTAGGAAAATGAAAATTTTAGAAAATATGTTTTGTCACCCTGTCGGTCAGAAAGACGGCTTTCTGGTTTTAACGCATGCAGGCATGTAAATATTTGTCTGGAGTCACAGTATTAATGAATGAGATCTTAAGCATCTGGTGGCATCAGAACTCTGTGTCAGCCACTTTTATTTGTATATTGAACCCTAGCTAGTGCCCCAAGCTGCACTATTGGGAATGGATTGTGGCTGAACAGCAAATCAAAACACCAGAAATATTTTTATATGTTAATGTCATATTATGTTAATGTTGCTGAAAACAAAATCTAACAAACCTTGATGTACCAGTCCAATACCATGTAGCGCTGAGTGATACAGTTAAAATGTGCTGTGCTTCCCACCCTTGTCAGAGGGAAGGGTGGCTGTGTGTTATTTTCACTGTCTTTTTGAAAGTTACAGTATGTGTTTTCACTTTTGTGCAGATAACTGGAAGTAAAGCGGCAAACAGTGCTTATCACATGCTAAAGTTACCTTCTCTTTGTTTTTTGCATATCTGGTATTACACCTTTAAAGACTGATATGAATCAGTACAGTCACTATACATTTTATGATTTTTCTGTCATCTTATAATTGTATGATCGTAACGTTATTTATTACCACAAAACAGCAAAATCTTCAATGTCTAAGAAAACTAGCTTAAAATGTTTAAATATAGTTCTGATTGGGTATTAATTACTTGATTAAGAAAAAATTAACATTATAGATATTCTAGCATTACGCTTCTATACCTTTTAGGTCTTCCTTGCAATACTGGAACGTAATTCTTTTGTGTAGCTCACTATTAACCAGCTAAGTTCATTTTTTTGATACCATAAAAAAGTTATATGTATAGTTCCTATTTTAGCTTGCTTACAAAGGGAGCATTATTTTTATTTAAAGTATTGTTAGTAAATGCTTTGTAGAAACTTGGTTTTCTAAGCATAGTTCTTCCATAACCACCTTTTGTTGTTTGAGCACAAGAGATTATTTTCCTAGTTCTATGTATTTTTTTCCCCTATATGCAGTCTTTAAAGGGTTACAACACTTAAAATTGAATGGACTTGTGTCAAGCTTTTGCATCATACATTTTTTGAAAGATTTTTTAAAAAGCCTACAACTTACATATGTAGTAGAATCAGCCATTGCTCTGCTCCTGGCATAGAGTCACCTGTTACGTGGATTAAATAGTTTTAAAATACATACTTTGAAGACCTTTGAGAATGCTTTAGTGTTTGATTTGAAATAAAAGGAAATTTTAGCAAGGATTAAAGAAAAAAGCTATCAGCTGTATGTTAAGAGAGACTCTTACTAACATGTTGTAAATATTACAATTCATGAAATGTTATTGTAAGTCTGTAACTTAATTTTTTCCCTATTTTAGTTATACAGGTTGGTTTGGAAATTTGTGTTTTGGCATAAACAAGTAAAATGTGCCCATTTTATGGTTTCCATGCTTTTGTAATCCTAAAAATATTAATGTCTAGTTGTTCTATATTATAACCACATTTGCGCTCTATGCAAGCCCTTGGAACAGAACATACTCATCTTCATGTAGGACCTATGAAAATTGTCTATTTTTATCTATATATTTAAAGTTTTCTAAAAATGATAAAAGGTTATTACGAATTTTGTTGTACAAAATCTGTACAAAAATCTGTTTTTACATCATAATGCAAGAATTGGAAATTTTTCTATGGTAGCCTAGTTATTTGAGCCTGGTTTCAATGTGAGAACCACGTTTACTGTTATTGTATTTAATTTTCTTTTTCTTTTCAACAATCTCCTAATAAAACTGTCTGAAATCTCCCTGTGACTTTATTTACAGTTCGCCTTTATTAAATTTTGTGAAATGCATAGCATTGAAGGAATATTTACTTTCTAATGGGAGGCATCTAAAAACAACATAAGTCAGCTCTTTGCAATGCAAGGGGAACAATGCTCAATGATTTTATTTAACATGCAACTGCTTCTATCTCTAATATGAATTACTGTGGTGAAAAACATCATAAAAGCACACTCTGTAGTTATTGTTTAACAAGCAGATTTTCCATATTTTGTTTCTTGCCAGCTAAGCAAACTGCCCACATATACATGATTTATTTATGTACATTTCTCAGTTTATGAAGCTGTTATTTGTACCTTTTTTCTTTATATTCTTATATTCCCATGATTCTTATTTCACAAAGCTTTGTGCTGAATAATGTAAAGTAGACACGTTGATGGAACAAAATATATTATTCCCATATCTATGAGTGGAGATTTGTAACTCTAACTCAGTGTTTTGCTTTTGATCTCTATCATTGGAAAAAAAAATGCCTTTAGAAAGTTTGAAATTACAGTATCCTTTAATAATATATAAACATTTTAATCAATCAAAAGTGCAGTGTTTGAGGAAATCTCGGGTTGCTATCTCTGTGAATATTCTAAACATTCCCAAGAGAATGGAAAATGAATTTTTCTGTCTAAAGGTATGATTTTAATGAATTCTTGAAACAATATATTAAATTATGATTTTTTTCCTTAATAAAACCGAAAATGTTTATGTGACCATTATAAACACATTTTTGTCTTCTGTCATCATATGTTTATGTCAGTAAGACGAGCACTAGAACATCATGCAGTCTCCGGATGTTAGTGAAACTCAGTGAGAATTTAGGTTTGCCCCCACGTGTTTTCATTGAGACTAGCAAATTTATAATGTTCACAAACCTATTTATTACTAGAGGAGAGTATCTTATAAATATAAGTTATATGGATTGCATTTTTAAAATATGGGAAATGCAGATGTTCATAGAATCAAAAAGCTGTTGTAAATTGCCTTGCAAAAATATCTTTTCCTTGTGTGCAGGCTTGGTGGTAACATTTATCTTTGCTATATGACTCGTATATAAAAGCCAAACTTATCGTCATTTATTCATTTAAGCAGATTCATGAATAAAGCCTCCATTCTACACAAAGCATTGCACTAGACATTGTAATGACTGAAGTTGAAAGCTTATAATTTTGTTGGAATAAGGAATCTTACCTTCAGGAAAATAAGATTCATTGAGCATTTTTTTTTTTTTTTTTTTTTTTTGCTCTGTAGTGGAAATAGAACTGATATTAAAAGGGTATTGCCATAGACAACTTTCCACTAGGTGGTAACAATCTAGTGATCCATTTTATACTTTAACCTTCTAAAGAACAGAGGTATTTGGGAGTCAGGCAATTGGTTAGGAATTGAGAAAAAGGAAAGATATATTTTCCCCTATGTAAAACATCCTATTATTTTTTGCCATGTTTGCTCATTTATTTCAATCACATAATTCTTACCAATGATCACAAATGTTATTTTAAGGTAAGTAGCCTGTTTAATTACAGAACAACAAAAAAAGTTATCAACAAACAAAAGTTCCTGATATGTTTAGGCTGTTGCATATAGATATACAGTATTTAATCTTTATCTCTCAGCATCAGTATATAGAGTAAGTAACTGCTTAAAACAATTCAAAGAACACAAAGCATAAGTTCCTAAATGCCAACTGAGTGATTTAGGTAATGGGTGACATTTGTAGTGGTAGCATCATTTACATTCAGAGATTAATGAGCTGAAGATTTTGAGCTGAACAATTTGATCAGTTAGGACTCTTCTGGTGGGATATAATAAAAACAAACTTCTGCAAGATTAAAGAGCAAATAAAATGTGTTACAAAGAAAGAAAGGTACACATGGACCCGAAGACAACAACGCAGTCAGACCCCAGGGACCAGGGAACAAGGACCTTCTTCTGCCTTCACTTTTCTGCTCCTTTCACTGACTCTGCTTCTTTCTCCTCTCATTGCAGACACACTTGCTTCTCTTGTTCATCACTTGACTCTTCTATTATTCAAGAGCATAAGACCCAGCCCACAGGAATGAAAAAATCCTTCTCTCTGTCTTGTCCTAAGTCAGATTCCCTGAGAGTTCTGATTGCCTCGGGTCAGAGCACATGCCAGTAAGGTACCTTGGCAGTACATTAGATGAGTTTAGGGAATTTTAGAAATTATTGTGTCTAATTAAATTTGAATCTCTGGGGTTGAGGCTAGGGCATCAGGATTTTTGAGTTCTTCAGGTGATTCTAGCGAGCAGCTAAGTTTGCAGACCACTGTCTGGGAGGGTGGCAAATATCACATTATAGAAAACAATTAGTGGAGGTCCTGCTGTGGGGCAGAGAAATAGCTGGGGATAAGTGTGCAATGTGAGCTGTGCCCTCACACTACTAATGCCAACTAATAGTTCTGTAAAATCAATTCAATATTTTTGAAATGTAATTTTAGCATTGTGAACTTAATTCTGAATTAAATACAAATTTGCAATAGGAGGAATGCAATGATTTTTTCTAAATAAAGTTATTGATAAATCTGACCCCAGTGCCAACTGCGCATGGAGGTAAAAATTCTGTCTCAGTCATTGATTCACCTTGCCTCTGAATGTCCTAAACATTCTTCTCAGTTCATCCCATTTGGGGAGAATCCCTGGTTTTTCATGCCTAGGATTAGCATCTGAGAAGCGGCCCTAAGCCCTTCTCAGAGAGTCTACAGGTTTGTGGAAGCAAAAGTTATGACATAGTCTGGTGTGGTTCTCAATGTAGAAAGGGTAAATATTTAAGACAATTATATTAATGGGGGAGTGTAAAGTTGGGCGAAAGGAGGTAATGTTTTCATACATAGCTCACACTGGCAAAATATCAGTCAATTCAAGTAAACTGTGGTAAATTCTGCAAATATAATGAGGTATCTACAGCAACCACTAAAAATGCTCTATTAATATACACACTCAAAAACACCATAGATTAATCAAAATAGAATTCTATGCTATAGTGAGGTTAGCTTGCAGAGAAACAGTAAATATTTTGGAGAGTTGATCCAGACTGTTAAGTTACTTTGCTAGTAGTCTCTAGTTCTCTCTTAGGTATTTTGGTTGCTCTTCCATCAATGCTAATTGTGTGACAAACTTTGTCTACTACATTAGGCAACAGATGACCACAAATCGGATGATAAATCTCCATCACCGTGCATTATCCCTATTGCCTGTTTATTTTGTGTAGTCACTTTTGATAATATATTTTAAACTTCTATTTTAAAAAACAAGCAAGGACTTAAATGGTAACTATTTAGCTATTGAAAGTTATTAATTTGGCCAGGCACAGTGGCTCACGCCTGTAATCCCAGCACTTTGAGAGGCTGAGGCAGATGTATCACGAGGTCAGGAGTTCAAGACCAGCCCGGCCAAGATGGTGAAACCCCGCTTCTACTAAAAATACAAAAATAACTCTGGCATGGTGGGTACTTGGGAGGCTGAGGCAGAGAATTGCTTGAACCCAGGAGGCAAAGGTTGCAGTGAGCCGAGATCACGCCACTGCACTCCAGCCTGGGTGACAGAGAGACTCTGTCTAAAAAAAAAAAAAAAAGTTATTAATTTAAAAAATCCCATTGTTAATTTCTACCATGAGTATGGGAGCTGGGAGAAGACTGTCAGCCCTTTTCTTACTAACTTACCTTGTGGAATATATAAAGAAAAAGAGAATCACACTGAGTTGGATTTTTCAGCTAAATTCCTTTGGCTATCATGTGCCTGGGTTCATGTATGCTGAATGGTTTATGGCTCCTTCCATTAATATATTTTTATGCTTTTTAATGTATGTCTTACCCATGTACCCCCCTCCTCACCACCACCACATACGACTACAGAAAGACAATAGGTCTATATCAGAGCCAAAATAATAGTGATAATCATGGTCAAGCTATCTTGGGAAATGAAGGTCCCTGCAGTATAGAACAAGGCAGGGCAAGACCAGAGAAAATGATCAAAGAACAAATGGGTATATGGTGTAACCGCACAATGTATTTTTAGGGGAGAAAGGAGAGAAAGGTGCAGAGAATTTTTTCGCCCCCGAGACAGGGTCTTACTCTGTCGCCTAGGCTGGGGTGCAGTGGTGCCATCACGACATACAGTGGCCTTGACCTCCCCAGCTCTGGTGATCCTTCCTCCTCAGCCTCCAGAGTAGCTGGAACTACAGGCCCACATCACCATTACCAGCTAATTTTTGTAATTTTTTGTAGAGACAGGGTTTCACTAAGTTGCCCAGGCTAGTCTGAAACTTCTGGGCTCAAGCCATCTGCCTGCCTCACTCTCCCAGAGCGCTGGGATTACAAGTGTGAGCCACCACACTCATCTGAAAATTCGTAATTGACTAACAGAAACGATAATTTAACATTTAGATTTTGTAGGTATTAAAAGCTGACTGTGATTTGGGGGGCACCACCCATTCCTGGGGAATCTTTCACCTGCAGTTGCCTTGATGAAGCTAGATGCACTTCCATTTTGATGGGTCACCTAGCACTCCTCTTTTATCTGCTGAGCATTCACTATTAGGCCTAGCTATCTTCTGTTTATTCTTGAGTCTGTGTCACATTCATCTACAGTAAAAACTCCAGCATTATTACTTTGACAGACACTGGGAATGTTGAAGCACTCCCCATAATGCAGAAAATGCTCTGACTACCTTTGTCAGAGCAACAAACCAGACACATATTGCTACATTAAAATTCAAGCATTAAACAGACACTGGTCCTCTGCGTCCATCAACCTCTAGGGGACAAATTGAGTTCTTTAAGTGGTCCCATTGAGATCTCTTCTCTAGACTTTAGATGAAAGACAGTTATTTTTCTCATCCTCTAGGTGTCTGAAGGAACTTGAACCCAAAGAGACCCTCAGCCCTAATCAACAATCATAACCTCTGATTCTTTATCTCACCTCTTACACTTGTTTTACAATCTGGAGGGGGGTAGAGAAATAAAGGACACAGTATTAGTTTCTAAATATCTATTTGCAAATTCTGATGATGATCTTGCATCTTGCCTTGGGATGTGGTATCAATTTTATTTATTTATTCGTTTAAAAATATTTTTAGCCGGGTGCGGTGGCTCAAGCCTGTAATCCCAGCACTTTGGGAGGCTGAGACGGGCGGATCACGAGGTCAGGAGATCGAGACCATCCTGGCTAACACGGTGAAACCCCGTCTCTACTAAAAAAAAAAATACAAAAAACTAGCCGGGCGAGGTGGCGGGCGCCTGTAGTCCCAGCTACTCGGGAGGCTGAGGCAGGAGAATGGCGTGAACCCGGGAGGCGGAGCTTGCAGTGAGCTGAGATCCGGCCACTGCACTCCAGCCTGGGCGACTGAGCGAGACTCCGTCTTAAAAAAAATATATATATATATATATATTTTTTTTTAAATGTTTTCAGATAATTGTATATTATAAGCATTTATAAGAAATAACACAGAGACATCCCATGAATTCTTCCCTCATTTACCCTCCAGGTGAACTATTGCATAAATATAGTACAGTATTACAATTGGGAAATTCACATTGATATCATCTACCAACAAGATATCACCTGTTTTACATGCACTAATTTGTTTATATGTGTGTGTTTAGATATATATTTAATCAAGTGTGTAGATTCACGTGACAATCACCACAGTCAAGACACAGAACAGTTCCATCACAAGGGTTCCTACTATTATATTTTTTCAGCTACAGCCATCAACTTTTTCCCTATTTGCCTGAACACTGGCAAATGCCTAATCTGTTTTCCATCTCTACAGTTCATCTTCATAAGAATGTTGTCTACATGGAGTCATACCGTTGGACACCTTTTGAGATTGACTTTCTTTTACACAGTGCAGTGCTCTTAAGATCCATACAGGTTATTGACTTTTCAGTAGTTCATTCTTTTTTTATTGCTGGGTATTATTCCATGGCATGAATGTACCACATTTTGTTTAAACATTTGTCTTTTGAAGGAAATGTGGGTTGTTTTCAGTTTGTGACTTTTATGAATAAAGCTCTACTTATATTTACGTACATCTTTTTTGTATCAGTTTTTATTTCTTCACTCCCAAGAATGTAATTGCTGTGCCACATGGTGATTGCATGTTTACTTCCATGAGAAACCATCATACTCTTTTCCAGAGGGGCTGTACTGTTTCACACTTCCATCAACAACATATGAGTGACCTAGGTCAGGCAGAAGCTCAGTTCTTCTCTCTGCCCATTGACACAAGGCATGGGAGGGAAAGAAGCTCACACCACCTTTCTGCTTACTTGATGCAAGGTGAATACTCACACTGTACCCCAATGACAGGATTGGGGTGGGCGATGAATCTAAGTGGTAGCTAGCCTTGCCTTGCACTGCCTCATTAAGTTTCATTGCTACCAGTAGGTGGGGGTGGAGGCTCAACCAGCCCCAGCCAGAAGAGGGAAGGAAGATTAGCTCCCACCTGGTTAACAGTGGGATCACAGCCTACCTCCTGCTTATACAGATGGGGAAGTGGTGTTGAGGGTGGTGGTATTGGGTGGAAGATCAGCTTTTCACTTGCCCCACTAAATACGGAGTATAGTTGGCTGTGGGGAGTGACTTTTCTATTGGTGCTTGGCTGTAGTTGGTCGTGTATGGCCAAAGAGGTTGTTTTGTCCACCCATCATTTAACTGGTCCTTGGAGTAAGGAAAAAGACTGACCTTAGAGAATTTTATGTTTGGGTCTCTTTGCAGCTCTTGCTTGGAGACTTCTGTAGGTCTGTGAGATACATGGGAGGCAATAAGGAAACCCAGGGAAGTCACTTCAGTATCATTCTTAAGGCTTGAGGCCCCGCGGCAGTCCACATTCTTTCCACCTTTCAGAGACCCTCTCTATGCTTGTTTGTTGTTTTTTTGTTCAGAGTTCTTAGTTGTAAGAAAGGATCTGGGAGGAACAGTGCTATTCTCTTTGCCAAAACCAGAAAAAGAAGTGACTTCCCTGGTTGTTTTTGTTTTATTTTGTTTTGTTTTTTCAATCTCAGTTAATTTTGTTTTGTTTTGTTTCAGTATTGTCACAATGGAAGGGCAGAACTTTAACAAATGAGATCATATGGCATTATTACTTGCTAAGATAAATCTTTAAAGCAGTCATGAACAGAAACCAACACAGAATCTGCAAGACATCAAAATGTTTGTTATTTTAAAATATGCATTTATGTAATAGTACTATTTTGCAAAGTAGATTGGGCATGATCTTGTAGTTAATGCGCAGGCATGTATTGTCATGAATTATTTCAAAGCCATAGAAAATGTGAAAGACTCACACCCTTTATCTAAGGTCACCAATTGTTAATATTTTGCCCTATTTGCTTTCTCTCCCCTCTCCTTTCTACCAGAATATGTAAGCAGCTGTGAATTATTTTAAAAATATATTTGATACATTATAATATTATTTAACATTATTTTTATATTAAAATGACACAAATTTGGCCAGCAGGAACTCTCTCAAGCTGGCTTTTGCGTCCTTTCTATGGGTCTCCATTAATTGTTGAGTATTTGCTTGCTTGGAGCTCAAGAAAATGTTCCAGCCTTAGCTAATACTTTTTTAACTGCTTGAGACCTTAAAAACCACGATTTCGTCCAGGCACCATGACTCACACCTGTAATCACAGCACTTTGGGTGGCCAAAGTGGGCAGGTAGCTTGAGTCCAGGAGTTCCTGGCCAGCCTGGACAACATGGCAAAACCCCATCTCTACAAAAAATAAAAAAAATTACTCCGGTATGATGTAACAAGACTGTGACCCCAGTTACTCAGGAGGCTGAGGTGAGAGGATCTCTTGAGCCCAGGCAGCAGAGGTTGCAGTGAGCATAGATTATGCCACTGCACTCCAGCCTGGGTCACAAAGTGAAATCGTGTCTCAAAACAAACAAAAAACCCCAGCTGTTTATTTAAAGAGTCTTAACTGTGGAACTTCCGCAGAAAGTAAGACTGATATAGTTTCATATTACATATAGTTAAATATAGTTGATTTTAAAAATTCACACTGAAGATCTGTTTCTAGAGGATTCAGTAAGTTTGTTTTTATTTCTACCACTGTAATTATTTTTATTTATTCTGGTTTTCTGGGATTTCGTTTTATTTATTCATTTTTTAAAGGCTGTGATTCCTCATTCGGTTTTTTTCTTCCCATAACAGCTTGGAAATCACACACTCTATTTTCACATTTTATTTCTATTTCATTAGTAGTTATTCTTGAGTTTTTAAGTAGTTTTCTTAACATAACAAAGGGTACAATATTTCCATATATTTATTTTTTCCAAAAAATACAATGTCCTTGAAATATCTTCATTCCATTTCCTCTCCTGATATTTTTGATGCTCTTTTATTTCTAATTTTCATTTTTCCCTACAAGAACTTACTATTGTTAACGGTTGGTCATTTTGTGTTTATATTATTATTATTGTTTATATTCCTTATTGTATCTTTGACTTCCTGTGTCATTTTTTTGTTTCTGAAGATTAGGTTCAAACATTTATTTCCTTAATGGAGTTGCATAATATTCTTTATTTTTTGCTAGTCTTAAAATAGCTTTATTTTTCCCCTCTTCTTGGACAAAAAATAGTTTTGCTTAATGTTCAATTGGATGTTGCCAGTAATTTTTCTCTTAACAATTTATATGTTCTTCTTGCTGGCTCCTGGCACCAACTGGTGTTACGAAAGTGTAGTTTAAATATTATTCTTTGTAGGCAATTTGTCTTTTCTCTCTGGATTCTTTTAATAACTTTTATTTGTCTTTGGTGTTTTGCAGTCTGAAAATAATTTGTATAGGTGTGAACTTATTTTTATTTATTATATTTGGAAACTAGTGGGCTTCCCAAATAGTTGAAGAGATGCTTTTTTTAAAATTTAGAGCATTCTAAGACATTATTTCCTCAAGTGATGCCTGTGTCTATTTTTCATAAGGTTTGCAACTTTCTGGAATCCCACTGTAGTTCTGTATGAGACATTTCTATGTTAACTTCCAAGTTTCTTAAACTTATATATACTATGTCTTCAACTGTACTTTATTCTATGTAATTTTCTTCTGATTTCTCTTTCAATCTGCTAAATATCTCTTCAGATTTTTATAGTTTGCCATTTAACACTACAGAGAATATTCAATATTATTATATTTTCATTTTTTGTAAGTCTCGTTGGTTTTTTTAGACCTTCTAAGTTGCTCTTAATAGTTTTTTTTTTTTTAATCCATGTGTTTGGTTATTTCTTTTATTTCTTTAGATATTATATACATTATTTACCTAGATTTGCATACTTCTATATCTATTTATTGATAAAGATATATTTTACTTTGCTTCTGAGAATTCCAGTATCATGTATTATTGAGGTCTGATTATGTATTCATTACTTCTATGATCCCCTCTAATTTCCTATTTCTTAATAGGTTAAAAATTTAGATTTTGTAAAGTTAGATAGAATAAATAAATTCTAATATTTGATATCAGAGCACAGTGACTATAATTAATAAGAAAGTATTATGTTTTTCAAAGTAGCTAGAAGAGAGGACTTGAAATGTACCCAAAATATAGAAATCATAAATGTTCAAGGTGATGAATATCCTAAACACCTTGATTTATTACTACGCGTTCTAAGCATGTAAAACATCACATGTACTCCATAAGTATGTACAAATATTATGTACCAAACAATTTGAAATGTTGATTTTGAACTCATGTTCATTGGAACTTTATCTGTGGGAATTCTTGAAAATCTTGTTTGAGACTCTGATGCTACGGAGAAATTTTACTGGCTTCTGCTAGATACTAGGGACTCTTTTAACTAAAATCTAAATTTAAATTATCTTTAAATTCTTTTAGTCACAGACATAATGCAAATTTGAGGGTAAGTTTAGTGTCCTAAATCTTCAAATGAGATTCCTTTCTTTTTTACCCAGACTTACAGCTCATATTTATTTTTTTCTGACATCTGCCTTTAAGAGATGGATTTTTACCACTTTAAGTTTTTAACTTAGAGTGTAGACTCTCTGATTCATGGGTTTATGTGAAATTCTCCACTCAGACTTTATTTCCCATATGCCATAATCATGCTTTGAAACTGAAACTCCTAGTTACCCATGGATCTATAGATGGCTCAAAGACAGATATACTTTATATCCTTCCTCTTTATCAGATTTTATTTTTTAATTTTTAAAGAAAAGAACCTTTCATGGAACCTATGTCTAGTCATCTGACCACTGTTTAACATTCTTATTTTGCTCTTTTATGTTTCTGTCACATTCAACTTGCTTGGCTGATATTGCACGTTCTAGAAACTTTGAAATTTTCTGCCCAAAATTTATAATTTTTTCCACTACAACTTTTATTTATAATGCTGGAAATTCTACTGCTTGTACAACATGGCTAGGCATTCCTTTCTGTCCCAACTTTGTCTTGTTAGCTCTTTTTAAATCTTAATTTTGGATCAAATCTGATGCCAATTTCTCAGATAGCATTTCTTGACAATCCTTTCTATCTAAATTAGTCAACAAAGGCCACAGGGCTCTCTCACAAGGCAAGTGACTACATGATTACACCTAAAATTTGATTATAATGCTTTTTCTCTGATTTTTTATAATATAAGTCTTCAAGGAAACAAATTCTGTCTTCTTTTGTTATATTTGTTGTATGTCAAGTTTGTAAATGATTTCTTGTATTTGATTAACAAATGTTTGCAAAAATAATTATGAAATTGTAAACTAACTGGCCCTAGAGATGTTCTATCATTTAATATAATCCTTTATTTTATAGAGGAAAATGTTTTTAAGACCACTGGGCATTCATGGTCTGAACTAATGGTTTATAATAGTCAAGGCACTTTCACTAACTGTTGACAGAAATCTCACATCGAATTTTCCTAGGTTAAAAAGGGAAAGCATCTCTCAAATTCAGGGTTTTGGTAGCATCTTTTATAGTTCAAATCAGGGCCTCAATAAAATAATCAAGATACTTAGAAAAAAATTATCCAGTGACCATTTCTGTTTTCCACCACTTTCAAGATTCATACAAAAGTTCAATTCCTTTTAGCAATGATGCTATTGTATGTACCTAGATTCTATTTAGGTAGAAAAATAGAACATTTCTTCACCAACAGTGTGGCTAAAATAGCTAATTTTTTTAACCAAATAAACACCATCTCTTTTGTTTGTGTAATGATGTTGTGAATAAGTATTTCCAGGTCAACAGCTTCTAAGTAAGATCATGTGACTGAATTTTAGTCAGAGAGGTGACTGTCTCCTCAAATATATGGACATTAACACAAGGCTATAAGAAATATGTATGTCACTTGTAGGCCTGGCCTATTGAAACTTTCCACTTATTCTTTGTATTCTCTTTTCTCGCATGGATGCTGCCCTCAGAGCTGCATTAGAAAACACATTTGGTGACAAAATGTTTTGCACGTGCCCATTTCCTTAAATGCATGTGTGAAACACAGTCCTCCTCCCTACCCTTCCACTTTCCACGTGTTTATTTGGGTAAGAAGTTACTTCTATTTATTTAAAGAAAAGCACTGTGGCCAGGCACGGTGGCTCACACCTGTCATCCCAGTATTTTGGGAGGCCAGGGTGGGTGGATCACCTTGGGTTGGGAGTTTGAGATCAGCCTGACCAATATGGAGAAACCCCATCTCTACTAAAAATATAAAATTAGCTGCATGTGGTGGCGCATGCCTGTAATCCCAGCTACTCGGGAGGCTGAGGCGGGAGAATTGCTCGCACCCGGGAGGCGGAGTTTGCAGTGAGCCAAGATCCTGCCTTTGCACTCCAGCCTAGGTGACAGAGCGAGACTCTGTCTCAAAAAAAAAAAAAAAAAAAAAAAAAAAAAAAAAAAAAAAAAAAAAAAAAGCATCATTAGAAAAATTACTATTATTATAAACATAGAATCGTTCTTTGTTTGGCTTTTATTATTTAAATCTGTTCCTGTGTCTATGCCTAAAAATTGAATATGTGAAATTGTTGCTGTATTGATTTGAGTCTTATAGCTCTAGAATTAGAAAAAAATTAAATCTATTAAAATCATTTTATGTAAGAATGGGAGAGGATGAATTATTTATTGTGGACATATTGCAATATTTTTACCAGAAAAAAGTGAAATGCCAGATTGTCTCCACTCAGTATCCAGTGTGATTGTTAATGAGAGGTGAAGGAAATAAGTAATATTTTAATTTTATTTTTTAAGTTTATATTTTTTCATGGCTAATTGACACATACGATCTCATTTGACCACATGCCCTTCTGAATTGTACAATATAGGCCATCTTATTCACATTTTACAGTTGTAGGCATGAAGTTGAAAAAAGTTTAAGAAATTTCTGTTTACTAAGTGTCTCTGAATTTCAATGCAAGGAAAATTTTAATTCATTTGAGGTTTTATGTGACTGTAATAAAAGAAGTGAAACTACATAAGAAATGCATGAAATCTCTATTTGCTGACTCCCCTTTCTGTGGACTTTCTGTTCTCTCTATATTCTTGCAGAAAAAAGTGAAATGCCAGATTGTCTCCACTCAATATCCAGTGTGATTATTGATGAGAGGTTCAGCAAATAAGTAATATTTTAACTTTATGTTTTAAGTTTATATTTTTCATGGCTAATTGACACATATGATCAGATAACTGGTGAGGTTGAAAAAGTAAGCAAAATACAAAGACAGAGATGAAGAAGATGAAGAAAAGATGAAAAACATAATGCAAGAGTGACATCCTCAAGATGGGGGAACCCGGCCTTGGTCCTCCCACAAAAAACAATTAGGCATTTATTCACAAATGAAAAATTAATCTCTGTGTGATCTCAAGAGTTAAGAAGTTATAACAACAAAGTGGAACAAAAAGATGGGGAATAACCACACTAAATGTAGGAAGAAAAGTATTATTTTATTCCCTAGGCAGGCACAGCTTAGCATCAGTTGGGGGGGAACACTGGTCTGTCAGTACCCCTAGTGGGGAGAAGAAGAACACAGTGAGCTTCCCAGGCTTTCAGGGCACTGCCTGAGGACACACTTCAGTTTCACCTCATCCAGATCACTGGGAGATAGTCATTGCTGAGACATCAGGAGACAACTAGGAACAAAGAAGGATAGGGCTATCATTATCAGCCATGGGGCACATGCTATCACTGTCCACATTGGCTTGCTGTTCTTTGCTGCTGAGGAACTTAATAGCCATTACTTCTGCCATAGACCCTCTGGAGAAGGACACAACAGCACATCCTCCTGGAGAAGGAGCCACTGCTGCACCACCCTGAGACTCTCTGTAACTATACACAACTGGATGGTTGTCCCCTGTGTGTCCATGCCCCAGATACCAGTTCCACAGCTGCTAAACAAACAACTGTACTTCAAACACCTGCACCACTACCACATACTTGCTCCTTGAACACTAGTGACAGTGCTGCAGCTAGTGCACCCATGTCCCAGACCCAGGGGCCTCAGATGTGCCTGTGTTCCACACCATGGCTTCATGGCAACTTCATATGTGCTCATGCATTAGACACCCATCGCACACTACCACAAGTGTATTTGTGTGCCAGGTCTCATGCCAAGAAGGATTCCCATTGGCCTGGCCTCCCCTAGTCAGGGATAAAAGAGGACAAGAAGACCCTAGCAGACATTGCCACCAATATGGACAACTGAAGCCTTGACCACCAAGGGCTCCTGCAGTTTTCACCAATTAACCCCAGCTAATGAAACTGCACAGAGATTGTGTCACTGCGTCCTCCCTAGAGCCATAACTGCTACAACGCTTCCCAGATGGTGCCCTCAAGCCTACCTGTAAGTGAAGTTCTTTCTCCATTGAAATCAGTCTGCAAAGTCTGGGAGACGTGACTGTCTCCTCAAATATAGACATTAACACAAGGCTATAAGAAATACAAAATATCAAGGAACATGATACCACCGATGGAATGTCATCATTTTTTAGTAATGTATTCCAAGGAAATGGAGACATGCTTAATTAGGAAAAATAATTATCATAAAGAAACTAAGCCACAAGATAGATAGACAAGTAAACAAAATCAGGAAAGAAGAAAAATCCCCAATGGACACAAATAAGTTCAACAACCATAAAAAAGCAAAATAGAAGGAAACTCTAGAGATGAAGAATACAATCACTGAACAAAAAAGTTCAAGAGAGAGCTCCAAAAGTAGACTTGATCAAGCAGTAAAATCAGTGAATCCAAAAACAGATTATTTTAAATCTCACTGGTCAAGGTAAACGTATAAACATAATACAGATTAACGTAACAATGTGATGGTGTTGTATAACTGACTCCAAAGACTCCAAATCCTAATGTAATTAAAGTTAAAAGATAAAAATCTGTTAATGTATATACAATATTAAAAGAGTCACATTCTGATTACAAGAACAAAAATGGAGGTTAGTAAAAGTATAGCATTTTGTGTGTGATTAAAATTAAGTTGTTATCAATTTAAAATAGAAGCTTATTTATTTATTTATTTATTATTTTACTTTACTTTTGGGATACAAGTACGAATGTGTAGGTTTGTTACATAGGTATATGTGTGCCATGGTGGTTTGCTGCACCTCTCAACTCATCATCTAGGTTTTTAGCACCACATGCATTAGCTATTTGTTCTAATGCTCTCTCTCACCTCACCCCTCGACCCCCCAACTTGCCCAGTGTGTGTTGTTACACTCCCTGTGTCCATGTGTTCTCATTGTTCACCTCCCACTTATGAGTGAGAATATGTGGTGTTTGGTTTTCTGTTCCTGTGCTAGTTTTCTGAGTATGATGGCATCCACCTTTATCCATGCCCCTGCAGAGAACATAATCTCATTCCTTTTTATGGCTGCATAGTATTCCATGGAGTATATGTACCACATTTTCTTTATCCAGTCTATCATTGATGGGCATTTTTGTTGGTTCCGTGTCTTTGCTATTGTAAATAGTGCTGCAATAAAGATATGTGTGCATGTGTCTTTATAGTAGAATGATTTCTATTGTTTTATGTATATACCTAATAATGGGATTGCTGGGTCAAATTGTATTTCTTGTTCTAGATCCTTGAGGAGTCACTACACTGTCTTCCACAATGGATGGACTAATTTACATTCCCACCAACAGTGTAAAAGCATTCCTATTTCTCCACAGCCTCACCAGCATCTATTGTTTTTTCACTTTTTAATAATTACTATAAAATAGAAGGTTCTAACTACAAAACATTTTATGCAAGCCTTCATCTAGCCACAAAGAAAAAAAAAATACCCTCTAACATATAGACAAAAGATGAAGAAGAAAGAATCAAAGCAAATCACTCCTTCCAAATAAAATAAAATACAATAAAAAATAGCAGAAGAGAAAAGAGGGATGAAACAACTGCCAATAAACAAAGAATAACCACTGATATAAATCTATCTGATGAATAAATTAAGAAAATAATCTTATTTAGAATAGCACAAAAAAGTATTCAGGAATAAATTTAACCAAGGAAGTAAAATATCTGTACACTGAACACCATAAAAATTTGATGAAATAAATTTAAAAAGACACATAAATAAAAAGATATACTATGTTTATGGATTGGAATAATTAATATTGTTAAAATTTCTGTACTACCCAAAGTGACATACAGACTCAATGCAATTATTTTATTCTGTGCTGCTATAACAAAGTTTCTGAAATTGGGTAGTTCATAAAGAACAGAAATCTCTTCCTTACAGTACTAGAGACTGGGAGTTAAAGACCAAGGTGCCAGTAGATTTCATGTCTGGTGAGGACTGTTATCTGCTTCCAAGATAGCACTTTCTTGCTGTGTCCTCACGTGTCAGAAATGGACAAAAAGCAAAAATTTGTTCTTAAATTTCAGAAGAGATTAAAGAGACAGGAAGCTTTCTTAATCTTCTTTTATAAAAGCATAATTCCCATTCATGAAAGGGGGGTTCTCATGACTTCCCAAAGGCTTTATCTGTCAGTACCACTACAAGAGGAATTAAGTTTTAACATGAATTTTGAAGGGACATAAACATTCAAGCCATGAAACAATTCTTACCTAATTTTCAATGGCCTTGTTTACAAATTTTTAAAAAATTATAAAATTAGTACGAAACTACAAAACACCTTGAATAATAAGTTCAATTTTGAAACAGAAAAACAATTAAAAACATCATACTTCCTAATTTCAAATTATATTACAAATCTATAAAAATCAAAACAGTATGGTAGAGGTACAAAAATAGACAACAATAGAACAAAATAAAGAGCCCAGAAATAAATTTGAGCAAATAGGGTCAATTAATTTTCAACAAGCCTGCCAAAAAGACACAACATGAAAAGATACTTTCTTCAATAAATTGTGCTGGGAAAACTGGATGTACACATGCAAAAGAAAAAAACTGGACCCTTATCTTACACCACAAACAAAAACAAACTGAAAATGAATTAAAGATCTAAACATAAAATCTGAAACTGTAAAACTCCTAAAAAAAAAAAAAAAAAAGAAAAAAAAGAAAACATAGAGGAAAAGCTCTTTGACATAGGCCTCAGTAATGATTTGGGGGCTTTACGTCAAAAGCTCAGAAAACAAAAACAAAAATTAACATGTTGAACTACGCCAAACTAAAAAGCTTTTGCACAGACAGGAAACAACCAATGGAATCAAAGGCAGCATATGAATTGAAAGAAAGGCTTTGCAAACCATGTATTTGATAAGGTGTTAATATTTTATACATACAAATCATGAAAACTCAGTAGCAAAAAATTTAACAACATAATTAAAAAACAGAAAAAGTACCTGACTAGATTTTTTTTAAAGAAAAAATAAAAATGGCAAGCAGACACATGAAATATGTAATGGTTTCAATATTACTGGGAAATCATCATCATTAGGGAAATGCAAATCAAAACTTCAATTAGACATGTGTCACATCTGTTAGGATATCCATTATCCAAAAGACAGGAGATAATAAGAGTTGGTGAGGATATGAAGAAATTAGAACCCTTGTTCACGATTGGGAAAAATGTAAAATGGTGAGATGCTATTGAAAGCAATATGATGGGGTTTCCTAAAAAAATAAAAATGAAATCACTGTATGATTCAGCAATCCCATTTATGAGTACATTTCCAAGGAAATGAAATCAATACATCAAAGTGGTGAAATAAACACTCTCAATTTTATTTCATCATTATTTACAATAGGCAAGATATGAAAATAACCTAAATGTTTATTGGTGAGTGAATGGATTAAAACACTGTAGTATAAATATTCAATGGAATATTATTCAGCCTTGAAAATGGAGAAAATACTGAATCTCAAGGATCTTATACCAAGTGAAATAAGCCAGGCACAGAAAGACAAATATTGCATGATCTCATCTATATGTGGAATCAAAAAATATAGAACATATAGAAATATAGCATAGAATGGTGGTTACCAGGGGCTGGGGAATGGGATCTGGGGTCATGAGGTAAACAGTTTCAGTTATTCAGGATAAATGACTTCTGGAGATCTAATGTAAAACAATGTGACCGTAGTAAACAGTATCATATACTTGAAATTTGCTAAGAAAGAATGTCTTAAGTGTTTTTAAAATTGTGTATATTTAAGGTTTACACTTAATGATTTGATAAATACATACATTGTGAAATAGTCACCACAATTATGCTAATGAACTTATACATCACCTCACATAGTTACCTTTTGCTTTATTGTTTTAAGAACACTTAAGATGTACTTCCTTATCTTTTTCTTTTTTTGTTCGTCTTTGCCTGGAACATTCTCCAAAATAAAGCATAGGCTTGGCCATAAAGCAAGTCTCAATACATTCAAAAAAACCTACATCACATCAAGTATCTTCTTGGATGACAGTAAAACAGTATTAGAAATCAATACCCAGGAGAATTCTCAAAAGTATAAACATACATGGAAACTAAACAATGTGATCCTGAGTAGTCTTTTGGTCAGTGAGAAAATTACACCAATAATGAACAAAATTTTTTGAGGGAAATAAAAATAGAGACATAAGATACAAATCCCTCTGGAATACAACAAAAACAGTTTTAAGTGGAAAGTTTATAGCATTAGATGTTTACACAAAAAGTAATATCTCAAATTAACAACTTATTGTTCCACCTCATGGGACTAAAACAAGAACAAACCAAACCCAAATCTAGCAGATAAAAATAAACAACGGCTGAGATCATGCCACTGCACTCCAGCCTGGTAACAGAGTGAGGCTCTGTCTTGAAAATAAAAAGTACAAAAATGAAAATCAGAGCAGAAATAATATTGAGACCAAAAAATTACAACAGATCGACAAATGAAGTTAGTTCTTAAAAAAGGGTAAAATTTGTAGGCTGCTAGCAATACTTACTAAGACAAAAGAGAGAATATTCAAATAAACATAATCAGAAATGATAAAGGTGGCATTACAACTGATACCACAAAAATTCAAAAAACCATCAAAGACTACAATGAGCATCTATTCATGCAAAAAAAAGAAGACCTAGAAGAAATGGACATTTTCCTGGAAACATAAAAAAAGATTTAAGCTAGGCAGAAATAGGAATCCTGAAAAGACCAATATGAGTAATCAAATTAAATAAGTAATAAAAATCTTCCAACACACAAGCTCAGGACCAGAAGGATTCACAAACAAATTTCACCAGATTTCTAAAGATAAGCTAGTACCAATCTCACTGACACTGTTCATAATAATTTAGGAGAAGAGATGTTTCCTTAATTAATTCTATAATAGCAGTATCACACTGTGTATTAGTTCATTTTCATACTGTTATGTAGAAATACCAAGGACTGGTTAATGTATAAAGAAAAGGAGGTTTAATGGACTCACGGGTTCACATGGCTGGGGAGGCCTCACAATCATGGTGGAAGGCAAAGGAGGAGAAAAGGCACTTCTTACACGGCAGCAATGAAGAGAGTATGTGCAGGGCACCTGCCCTTTATAAAACCATTAGATCTCATGAGACTTATTCACTATAATAAGAATAGCATGGAAAAACCAACCCCTATTATTCAGTTATCTCTCACTGGGTCCCTCCCAAGAACCATGGGGACTATGGGAGCCACAATTCAAGATGAGATTTGGGTGGGGCCATGGCTAAACCATATCACTCTGATACCAAAATCAGAAAATAAGACATGGATACAACAACAACAAAATGACAACTGCAGACCAATATCTCTGTTGAACATAGATTCACATATCCTCAACAAAATCCTAGCAAACTGAATCTAGCAGCACATCAAAATGATAATAGATCACAATCAAGTGGGTTTTATTCCAGGGACACAAAGATGGCTCAAAATATGCAAATCAGTAAATATGTTTCACCCCATAAACAGAGTTAAAAACAAAAACCATATGATCATCTCAATAGATGCAGAAAAAGCATTTAATAAAATTCAATACCACTTCATAATAAGAGCCTTGAGCAAACTGAGCATTGAGGAAACTCCTCAAAATAACAAAAGTTACATATAACAAACCTGTAACCAATGTCATGCTGAATGGGGAAAAACTGAAAACATTCCCCCTAAGAACTAGACGATACAAGGATATCCATTTTCACCACTCCTAATATACATAGTACTGGAAGTCTTAGCAGAGCAAACAGGAAAGAGAAAGAAATAAAAGGCCTCCATCTTGGAAAAAAGAAAATCAAATTATCTCTGCTGATGACATGATCTTATACCTAGAAAACCCTAAAGACTTTTCTAAAAGATATCAATTATTGGTAAATGACTTTAGTAAGGTTTCAGTATACAAAATCAGTGTAAAAACGTCAATAACACTTGTATACATGGATAATATTCAAGCTGATAACCAAATAAAGAACTCAATTCCATTTGTAATAGCCACACACACACACACAAATGCCTAGGAATACATTTAACTGAGAAAATGAAAGATCTCTAAAAGGAGAACTATCTAACGTTGATGACAGAATTCGTAGATGACACAAACAAATGGAACGACATCCCATCCTCATTGATTGGAAGAATCAGTATCATTAAAATGACCATACCACCCAAAGCAATCTAAAGAGTAAATACAATTCCTATCTAATTATCATGGTCATTTGTTTCACAGAATTAGAGAAAAACACTTAAAATTTATATTGAACCAAAAAAGAGCCCTAGTAGCCAAAGCATTCTTAAGCAAAGAGAACAAAACTGAAGACATCACATTACCTCACTTCAAATTACACTACAAGGCTATAACAGCCAAAACAGCATGGTACTGGTATAAAAATGAACAAATAAGTCAATGGGACAGAAAAGAGAATCCAGAATAAAACTCTACACCAACAACTAATTGATCTTCAATAAAGTCAACAAAATATACACAGGGAAAATGCCACCCTATTCAATAATAGGTGCTAGGAAAATTGGCTAGCCATATGCATAATAATGAAACTGGACCCTTGTCTCTCACCATATATAAAAATGAACTCGAGATGGATTAAACACTTAAATATGAGACTTGAAAGTGTAAACATACTTGAAGAAAACCTAGTATGAACTTTTCTTGACATTGACTTAGCCAAGGAATTTATGACTAAGACTTCAAAAGCAGATGCAAAAAAAAAAAAAAAAAAAAAAAATAGATAGATGGGACTTAATTAAACTAAAAAGCTTTTGCACAGCAAATGAAATAAATTATCAAGAGAGTAAAAAGACAACCTAAAGAATGGGAGAAAAATAGTTGCAAACTATGCATCTGACAAATGACTAATAGCCAGAATATTCAAAGAACTCAAACAACTTCACAAGGAAAAACCAAATAACTCCATTAAAAAATGGGCAAAGACATTAGCAGACTTTTCTAAAAAAAAGATATATACATAGCCAAAAAACATGAAGAAATGCTCAAAACCACTAATCATCAGAGAAATGCAAATTAAAATTATGATGAGATACCATCTTATACCAGTCAGAATGGCTATTATTAAAAAGTAAAAACAAACAAACAACAACAACAACAACAAACAGATGTTGGTGAGAATGAAGAGAAAGGGGAACATATACACTGCTTTTGTGAATGTAAATTAGCACAAACTTTATGGGAAACAGCATGGAGATTTCTCAAAGAACAAAAAATAGAAATACCATTAGACCCAGCAACTCCACTACTGGGTATCTACTCGAAGGAAAATAAATTGTTGTATTAAAAAGACAGTTACATTTGTATTTTTATCACAGCACTATTCACAACGCAAAGACATGGAATGAATCTAAGTATCCATCAGTGGGTGACTGGAATGAAAAAATGTGATATATTTACAACATGAACACTTTGCATCCATGAAAAAAAAAATTCATGCATTTTGTTGGGGTCCGCGTGTTTCCTAAACAAAGGAATGAACACACAAGACAACACAAGACAAGACAAACATGGCGGCCGCCTCTAATGGCATGCTCTGCTTTATTTTATACAGTCGTTTGTGGAATGCTACCAAGTCACAAGACACATTGTTGTTTTTCTGATCTTTCCCTGACTTCATTTGCAAGAGCAGGACTTATTGGGAACGCCCTGCTTCCTTTGCAAGAGCAGGACTTATTGGGAATAAATCTAATTCCTCGAAATCATCCTTTTCCTTCGATTCCTTCTTTTCTCCTACAGGAGGAAGAGGCACAGAGAAAACCTGACCTGACATAGGCAAAGAAGTTGGAGGTGGAGGCAAAGGGAAATCCTTTTAGCAGAAAGGAAGGTAACAGGGAAGGCTCATGGCGGAGAGATAGGAGAAACAGGAGCAGCGGTATCTTGCAATTTTAACAACTGTTGTAACATCTCTAAAATGTGCTGCAAATCAGAATTTCCTTCAGATGAAGGAGGCATTAGCTCTTTTTCCAATTCCTTGTCCTCAACAACCGGGGCATAAACATGTTCCTCTCTAAGATCATTCCTCTCTAAAGCTTCAGATGCCTCACCTCCTGTGGCAGTATCGCCATGCTCCGAGTCAGTTTCAAGTAACTCTAATGCCTGAGTAATGGAACTACACACAAAGTCCACAAAGTCAGAGGCATCATTTGCCCTCGCTGATGAGCTCGACACAGGACTTTAACCACTTGTAACCATTCCTTTCGATTTAACTGCACTTTGGTTTGATATTGAAACCAATAACAATGTTGTTCAACATGGGCAATCACTTCAAAGTCTTATGTTCCTTAACTAACTTCTACTCCTATAGACATCAACAGTCCCTGGAGTAACCGCAAATATTCAGAGGCCAGAGAGGTGGAATTCCCCATAATTTTCCCGTGGGTCCCCCTTTCTTTATTTACCTGCCTGGGTTGTTCCCCCTCCGGTTCCTTGCTCACGTGGAGCCACGGACCCTGCTTGCTGGCCAGATGTTGGGGTCCGCGTGTTTGTCTTGTCTTGTGTTGTCTTGTGTGTTCATTCCTTTGTTTAGGAAACACGCGGACCCCAACACATTTTGCAGCAACATGAATGGAATTGGAGGCTATTATCTTAAGTGAAATAACTCAGAAATAGAAAATAAAATATTTCATGTTCTCATTTTTAAGTGAGAGTTTGAAAAGGGTACACATAGACACACAGATGAAAATAACAGACACTGGGGACTCAAAATCCAGGATTTCCCCAGTGTCTGGGGAGGGTGTGAGGTTTGAAAAATCATCTTTCGGGTACAATATTCACTATTCAGGTTACAGACACAGTAGGAGCCTCAACGTCACCATTGCACTATATATGTATTTGCACTATATATGTATTTGCACAGTATATATAAATGTGTGTTTGTGTGTATATATATATATATATAAAATATACACACATACACAATTAAATTGCACTGTATGCCCTGAAGCTGAAAACAAAATTTTTTAAATTGAGAGAATTCTAAAAACAGCAAGAAAAAAGCACCGCGTCATCTATAAACGGACCTGCATCAGACTGCATCAGATTAACGGCAGGTTTCTCAGCAGAAACCTCATAGGCCAGAAGAAAATGAGATGATATATTCAAAGTGCTAAAAGAAAATACTGTTATCCTACGATACTATACCCAGCAAAGTTGTTCTTCATAAGTGAATAATAAATAAAGTCTCCTTAGAAAAGAAATAAACCACACATAGAGAAATCTTATCACTCATATATGGGAGCTGAAAAGGTTGACCACATGGAGGTTGAGAGTTTAATGTATTTACCAAGGCCTGGGAAGGGTGTATGGGTGGTAGGAAGTGGCATGGAGAGAGTTTGATTGGACATACTGTTGGAAAGAATGTTAAACTAATATTTAACAGAAGAGTAGGGTGACTAGAGTTAATACTAATGTCGTGTACTTTAAAACAGCTAGAAAAGGGGCTTGAAATATAACCAACATATAGAAATGATGGATGTTTGGGTGATAGATACCCTAAATACCTTTACTTGATTGTTGCACATTCTATGCATATAACAAAATTTCACATGTGCCTCATAAATACATACAAATATAATGTATCAAAAGATTTTTTAAAAATAAAAATAAACTATCTTATGAGGAGTTGAATCCCTTCCACCCATATTTATAGTTTATTTACAGCATCAGAGACTTTGATGCAAATTTGAATTATGCAACTATGAAATAGTATACTTGTAAAACATGTATATAGTCTTTATATATAGAATTTGAAATAATGAAAAAAATGTGGGGGAATGATGAACAAAGTGAAGCAAAGAGGAAGAAGAAGGAGAAAAAAGAGGACAAAGGGCAATGAGAAGGAAAGGGGAAGGAGAAGTTAACTGATGTATAATTAACTGAGCCACAAAGTACAGGAGAGAAAAACATAATACAACTAATGCTAGCCTAGTTATGGGGAAAGTTTTGTTGGTTCACAATGAGGGAAGATAAAAAGGCAGCTGTGGTTAAGGAGCAATATTGAGAAGTGGAAATACTGGGAAGGAGGATTTTTGTATGCATTTACGTCATACAATTAGGGCCCAGTGTAAGTACTCAAATTGCTTTGGCTATTAAAATGCTGATATTTTTAATGCAGCTATATGCAGAAACTGCAGTTTATGGTTACCATTCAGCGAGCTAAGCTTTGTTAGAATTAGGCATATTTGAAAGTTCATGCACATGATTGAAATTTAATCAAGTAGAGGTACTCGTAAAATTTTCAATATTTCTATCCTTGGTTTTTGCAGTTAAATCCTGCAACTATATAACCAGATATACTTGATTTCTAATGGCAGTGGATTCCTAAAGAGAATCATTGCATTTTGTAACAAAGGATGCATTAAAAGCTTTGAAGGACACTGAATCTGGTCAAAGTATATTTCAGACTTATTGGCACAGTACGCAACCTATATTCGCATTATACTTTACAAGATCCTTAATTCAAACCTGATTGATTTTTTTAGCTGTTCCAATTTATTCATTGCCCAATGAGTAGTCATATTTGTAGATGAGTCTGCACTAGATACATTATTTTCTTGGCTTTTGAACAAACGTAGATCAATATTAGGAAACAAATCTATTAAAAGTGTGTTCACTGTTGTTCAGTTATTATGTTGAATACTGATTATATGCCTGCTTCCCTTTATTCTTGTGCTTAGGAAAAAAAAGCCGAACAACTGTTGGAACTTTCTTCATATACTCTAAAATGATTACAACTCTATATATGTGAAGAAGGTGAAGTATGGTAAAGTCTTTACAAGCACATTCCTGGTTATATTAGGTAGAAAAGGAACTATTTTATTTTCAAAAGTCTTCTCTTTGAGAATCTGAAATTTATTTTTAGATGAGAATTTTTAACCTTACTTCATAATTTTAGCCAATTTTCTGATTGATTTAATTAAAGAAACTTGGGTACAACAATACATATATTAGTAAGAGAAAGAAACATTTCTGTAGGGAAACTGTTATATAAATTGAAGATACTCCAGGAAATAATCCCAGTACACTAACTGTGAAAAAAGCAGTCAGGCTGTAGCAACTTAAGTCCATAAAATACTTAGTTGAGCTTTAAGATTAAAGTTTGATAAAACAAAATTTTCATATTCTTTTGGGTTGAAAAATCGGATATGCTATATGGGAAATGTATCATCGGCTGGGTTCCATCAACTCTGAAACAGAAATTTGCATGCAGTGTATTTGTTGAGATAAATTCTTTGGAACAACCACTATGAGAGTGAAGAGAACAGAACAGGGCAAACAAAGAAGTTGAGCTGCATTTGTGTCATAGGAAAGGCCCCAGCCAATCCCATGGGAACTGGGGTGACTGTGGAGTTTTACCACATATAGACAAGGAAATTGGGTTTCACACCACTGTTTTTATTGCTCCAGCTACTGTTATTACTGATTAATTTGTCTCTTCAATCATGACTTCTATGCCTTTAGAGATACCATAGCATTCTTTTTTTATATTTCTCTGCTTCTCTCTGATTCAACTGTTTGCTTCTAGTCCCACATTCAAATTCTCAATGTGAGAGAATATTAGTGTATTAGACTCTCACCATTCGAGGTAAAGTGTATCTCTTGGGCAAATCTCCTGTGCAGGTCCTATTGTAGGTCAGTCTATACAAATGATTGCCTGTGAGTCTGTGATATGTCCAAATTAATGAGATCACAGGGCACACAACATGGTGATCTGTTTATAAAGAACTTCCCAGAGGAGGGCTCTGGGCAAAGTGAGCAATCATAATCTGTTTCGTAGGGGTCAATTTAAACTTAAGTTTATTGCCTGGCTTACTAATTTATAGCAATGACCCCTCTCTAGATTTTCATGTCCCCATATATTTGACACAGCATGGGTTCTCAAATTTCATCATCCACCAAAATATCCTAGAAAGATTGTTTAAAACGAAGACACTTCGAACACCCCCAAGAGATTCTGATTAAATTGGTTTGGGGGAGGACCCTGTATTTGCATTTTTAATAAACATTTTCTATTCAATAAGTTTCAGATTGAAAATCTTTTCAGTTAGTTTCAACAGAAAGTGGTTTAAAAGAGGCAGTTAGATGTTCACAAGGTTATTGGAAGGTTGGTGTACCTGGCTCCAGGTTTAACTTCCAGGAGTAACCCTCCCAATAACACCATGGAACTGGCCGATCAAAGAGCTTCTTTACCTGTCATGATTAGGAAGTTAGGGAAGTAGGCAACCGCTGTCACTACACATGCCAGTGAAACGGATGGCAACACTTCTCTGTTGGCACAAAAAGTTTTGAATAAACTACAAGACCTCTTAAAAAGTAGTTCCAGGAAAATCTGACCATATTCATAATCCTACCTGCAGTCAAAATAAGGGAAGCTGAAAGAGCAGAACCTTTGCTTCATAATTGTCATTCCCTTCTTGTAAATTCTCATGGGTGGATCTACTTGCAGAAGATAGGTCCTATAAGAAAGGCAAGGTGAAGGGAGTTTTGGAAAACTTGCCTTAACTTCTGGTCTGCAATGAGTAAGCTGATCTGAACTGTCCGCCCCATACCTCAAGTGAAACTGATGCAGGCATCCAGAAACCACAAACTGAGAAAACAAACTATCAGATGGTAACTAATTGGGTTAGTTAATAGATTCTAATACGCAAGAAGTACAAAAAATAGAATGGTTTCTGTAAACATATTTGGATTTTACCATGTTATTAAATTTATTTTAATTACTCTTTATAAAAACATATCTGTGATTTTAATTTTTGTTTTGTGAATTATTTGTAGGCTTTTATATAGACATAGCCATAGCATTGAATGTTAGTGTTTACCAATCTCTGATGTTAAATATTAACATTTAAACTAATGGATATTGTTTAATACACATTAAAATAATGGACTCATTACTTAATAAAGTCATAGTTAATATGGCCCCAAGGCATAGCATCTAGACTTGCTCACTAGTGCCAAGTTTTCTTCATTGTTTTTAAGTCTGATAAAGCAGAGGGCAGAGAGACAAAAGGAAATAATGGATGAAGCAGCAGCACAGGTGGCGGTCAAGGCATCACTTAGCAATTGCCAATCACTCAGGAACATATCTGCTATTTGCTTCTCTCATTGTGCCTATTCTGCCACAGGCACAATTCTGTGAAACAAAGTTTAATACTCTCTCTCTCTCTCTCTCTATATATATATATATATATATATATATACACATACTCGAGTAAAATATAATCTTCTGTAACATGTGTTTTGTAACATGAATTATCTCACACACATTTGGTGAAAATAGAAATGGAAGTGTGTAATACAAATGTTGTATTAATTAATACTTGAGTTTTCCCCACATCATTTTGTTCCAAGGGATTTAATTCAGAGGGAGAGAGGGTTGATCAAGGAAAACATACCACATAACTTTCAGTTAGTTATTGTATTCAACATCCTCTGTCCGTACTCTTATCTTGACAACACCTCCTACATTTATTCCTTCTGCAGTCTTGGACACTGTGTTTATGTTCAGAAGAAGATGCTAAGGCTCAGTGAGATTTTCAACTAACAATAACAATTCATTATGTGCCTTTATTCTCATTATTATGACAGAATAAAAGACATCAAATGCGAGGGAAGTCTTAGTCTATGCTACAAAAATCATACCATTGTTTTGATCTGTTTTCCCTCCTTGTCCCCAAAGAATTCTATCTAAGAGAGGTAACACAAAACTGAAATTCCAATAGCTGTTTGCTGAAGTATCTTTTCTTCTGTCAACTTTTAATAATATCTGATTTATAAAATAGGTTTATTAGATACTTGTTCAAGTTTCAAAATAAATAAATAAGCCTACTATTTTTTATGTGAAAACAGAGGCTTCCTTATTTTGGTCCAGTTGACCTTGACATTTTTAAAAGACTAAAACTGGAAGTGGTTCCCCATTTTTCCTTAGTGTAGACCTTCATTGCAGCTTGCATTTATAGGACATTTATTTGTATTATCTAGGCATTGAGCAAAGCTGCCTAACAAACACGTTCCAAAGTTCCCCTTAAACTAGATTTATACTAGAAAAATTCTGAAGGCAAGTAATTCTCTGAGACATAGTCATTAACTTTTTTTCTCAAGGAGGGCAATTTATTGAATTTGGGTTAACTGTCTGTATTAGTCTGTTTTCATTCTGCTATAAAGACTGGGTAATTTATAAAGGAAAGAGATTTAATCGATTCACAGTTCAGCATAACTGGGAGACCTCAGAAAACTTACAATCATGGTGCAAAATGAAGGGGAAATAAGACACCTTCTTCACAAGGGGGCAGGAAGGAGAATGAAAGAAGGAGGAACTATGGAACACTTATAAAACCATTAGATCTCATGAGAACTCACTCACCATCACAAGAACAGCATGGGGGAAACTGCCCCCATGATTCAATTACTTCCACTTGGTCTTTTTCTTGACACATGATGATTATAGGGATTGTAAGGATTAAGGGGATTACAATTCAAGAGGAGATTTGGGGTGGGGACATAGCCAAACCACATCACTGTCCCATCTCCTCATGTAGAAAATATTCAAGTCCTGTAGCACTTTGTTCCTTTTGGCTTATTTATCACCAGTTTACTTCATTTTTTTGTTTTTTTTTCTGCATAAGGCTGTTCTCTGTTGCACATTACAGTCCACCAGCTGATGTTTGCTCATTGTTGGATGGTACAAGTAGGGAGTAGTAAAGACCCTTTCCCCAATTATCCAGGAGGCCTCTTCTAAAGCTTTGCCCTAGAACATCACTTCATTCACAGCATAGCCCTCTCTAATGGTTTGAAGACTTCTCGTGGTTTTAGGACAGATGGAAATGTTGTAAAACAACCCTACTGACTCCATTGAAGCTGTACAATCATTATCTCCAAATAGCATTATTGAATATCTGGGAACTCTAGCAACAACAATTCAAGATGATGCTTAATCTTGACTGTGTCTATTCATCTAGGCTATCTGGGTATATCTGTGATCTCAGCCGTATGATCCCTATTCTTTCTCCTTGAGAGGCCTGACACCACCATATAAGTATCTCTGTTTATTTCCCCTTAAGATAGGTATAGCAGCTGCACCCTAAGTGCATTAGCAAACTTAAAATCAGTAAACTGTGAAGAGAAACAGGACTTATGGTGTTTTAAGATAGTATGTTATATGTGAATTAGTACAGCATTATTTGAAAGTGGATTGTGATAGCATCTAAATGACAAGCATTTAGAAATAACTCAGATCTCTTAGCTAGCTAAGAAGGTAAGAGTTTGCTTAACTTAATAAAGAAAATCTATCACTCATCTCTAATAAACTTTAACAAACATCATATTAAAGAGAGATGTTAACATTTCCTCTTAAAGTCAGGAAATATGCAAAGATATTTACTATGCCTGCTTCTTTTTAATATTATATTGGAAGTCTTCATTAGTGCATATAAAGAATAAAAAAGAGGGAAAAAAATAATCATTATTATTTAATCATGTCATTTTCTACAAAGAAGAAAAAGAAAATCTACAAATTATAAGTTGTTAATGAGTCCAGTAAATTTTCTGATTATAATATCAGTAAAGAAAAATTACTTTCATCCCTATTTATAAAAGATATCTGGACATAAGCAAAGATTGAATAAAGTAGGCCTTTATGGGAAGTTTTTCTTTTATAACAAAGGTAACGTGAAGCTTTTATAGAATTTCAAACGAAAAATAATATTGTTGTTTCTAAGCAAGACTTGGAAAGAAACAAGATTAAAGACAGGGAGACCTAGTTAGGAGGCTGCTGTTGTAACTCAGTGAGAGATGAAAGTACCTGGATGAGGGGAGTGATATAGAGATGCTCTCTCCAGTGGATAAATTGAAGATATAGCCTGGAGGTCTCAGTGATTTATTATATACAGTGAGAGAGTGGAGATTCTCACAAACTTCCCTGCTTTATGGATAGCAACAAGGGAGACAACAATAGCACCAATCATTGAGCCAGAAAACATGGGAAATGAATATGTTTGTAGGCCAAGCATATGAATAAACTGTGAAATGTCAGATTCTCACAATATATCTAACTGGAGATAATTCTTTAAGAAATTGAAGATACAGTTGTGAGTTACAGAAGAAAAACCTGAACTGGAGATGCAAAAGAAACTTCATGATATTGAACATATAAAAGCCATGATAGTGAGATCAGAGAAACTGTGTAGAAGTTTTGGGATAACAAGAAAGCCAAGACGGCTGGGTCCCGTGGCTCACGCCTGTAATCCCAGCACTTTGGGAGTCCGAGGTGAGTGGATCATGAGGTCAAGAGATCGAGACCATCCTGGCCAACATGGTGAAACCCCGTCTCTACTAAAAATACACAAATTAGCTGTGCGTGGTGGTGTGCACCTGTAGTCCCAACTACTTGGGAGACTGAGGCAGAAGAATCTCTTGAATCCTGGAGGCGGAGATTGCAGTGAGCCGAGATTGTGCCACTGCACCCCAGCCTGATGACAGAGCAAGACTCCATCTCAAAAAAAAAAAAAAAAAAAAAAAAAAAAAAAAGCCAAGACAATGTCGACCCCCATCTAACATTTGGACAAAGGAAGTTGCACCTTTTAAAAGGTGTGGCCAGGGAAGAAGAAATAGAATAGGCAAAAAAGGGTGCAAGATCATAGTGGAGACAGTAGAAAGTTGATAGAGAAGGTAGAAATAAGGGTAAGGGAAGAGACAGGGTAAGAAAGAGAAATGAAGGGAAGGGAAGAAACAAACAGAATGTAAGAGAATCTTACATTTGTGACCAAAGTAGGATTAACAGGATGTTAAATGCGGTCGGCATAGCTGGCTACCAGATTGTAAAAGAATTCACCTTGACACTTGACTGTTTAACGGAGGCTCCCAGGCCTCTTGGTATACTATTGATAAGTGTCACGGTCATGGTTTAACGCAAATTTACATTTCTGATGAGTGGAGAGGTACTTGTCCTTGTGAATTGAGCCAGATGACTTGAGTGGAAGGCTGGAAACATTTTTAAAATCTCAAGGCAGATGGCTTATCATGATGGTTAATTTTATGTGTAAGCTTAATTAGGCTATGGTGTGCCCAGATATTTGGTCAAACATTATTCTGGATGTGTCTGTGAGAGTGTTTATAGATGAGTTTAACATTTAAATTGATAGACTGAGTGAAGTACATTGCCCTCCTTAATGTGAGTGGACCTCATGTAGTCAGTTGAAGGCCTGAACAGGACAAAAAGGTTGACTGTCTTTCAAGCAAGAGGGAACTCTTCCTGTCTGACTCCTTTAAGCTTGGACATTGTTTATTTCCTGCCTTTTGACTTGAACTGTAACATGGGATTTTTCTGAATTTGAACCTACCAGCATTTGGACTAAACACCACCATTGACTCTCCCGGGTCTCCAGCTTACTGACTGCAGATCTCAGAACTTGTCAGTCCCTCTCACTGTATCTCTCTCTTTCCATGTTTAATATGACCAATAGGATATAGGATTCACACACACACACACACACACACAAAATTGGATCTATTTCTCTGGACGACTTTGACTAATATACCGATGACTTTCCAAGATGTGATTGACATCCTTGGATTGATGTGAACCCTGCAAGACAACACACAGAGTATATTTGAATCCTTGGTGAGGAGTGTGGTTATCACTACTGATGAGAATTACTCTGTACTAGATTTTGTGAGTAAAGTAGAATGAAAGCTGTTGTTTATGCTCCCCAGAGGATGAATATCAAAATAAGAAAAGAAGAAGGGAATTGATGGGAAACATATGTATTATGAGCCTTTAGTGAGGCATTGTCTTAAGGCATGTTACATCATCACATGCATTATCTCATAATTGAATCTTTATCATCAACAACCCTGTGAGGTAAGTATTATGGACCTGTAATGAAAATGAGGAAATACAGCCATAAAATTTAGCTAACTTTCCTTAGGTCACACAGGTAGAAGGTGGACAATCGACTGATAAAAATCCAATGTTTCCTACACTGCAATCATTCTTTTAAAACCTTCTCATTATACCTGGCTCCTTTTGATGTTTAGATATACATGAAACAATTGGGGAATGATTTTAAATGTATGATTATTAGAAAATATTAATATCAAATGGGGCAGTTTCGATCCATGCTTCACATACCTGAATTTTAAAGCAGAAGCAATTCAATCAGATCCCATTGTTGTCTTACAATATTTTAAGTATACAATTACTTAAATACATATAAATATAAAAGACAGTAAAAATGTTTTACTTATAAACATATGAACCAAACAAACTTATACATTAAATGAAGCAAACTCATGAATAAACTCAATTAATACTATATTATGTTTGATGATGTTTTGCTGAAACTAAATTACAGCTTATAGAGTGAATATAGTCATGACTCTTCTAGTTACGCTCTTACATTTGACATGCCTATACTACTGTCTAGTGGTGATGTAAAATTTTCACTACTTTCCCATTTCTAAACTACTGTGAAATACTCTACAGAATATTTTTAAGTTATGTGGCATTTATTTGGCACAAGAGCATAGTTTGCCTAAACATCATATATTAAATCTTCCCCAGTGCTTTCCCACTAATGAGCCAATTCAAGTAGAAGGTTTTGGCATCAATGTTAATGCAAACCAAAATGCAAACTTGGACATTAAAATTTCAATGCAATACTATGCGGTGTTTGAACTAAACGACCAAGGACACATATACCATAATTTTTTGTAATGTTCTGATTTTATTATACTTTGCAAATAACCTTGGGACAGATACATACATGTTTTGTACCTTGGTCTCCTCACCTGTAAAACTGAGATAAGAATAATAGCTATCTCATGATCTCAGCTTGACCACCCAACTTGACCTCCAAGGCTGTTGAGATTACAGGTACAAGACCAGCCTGGCCAACATTGTGAAACCCCGTCTCTAGCAAAAAATACACAAAATTAGCCAGGCGCAGTGCTGGGCACCTGTAATCCCAGCTACTCAGGAGGCTGAGGTAGGAGAATCGCTTGAACCTGGAAGGTGGAGGTTGCAGTGAGCTAACATTGCGCCACTGCACTCCAGCCTGGGCAACATGAGCGAAACTCTGTCTGAAATAAATAAATAAATAAATAAATAAATAAATAAATAAATAATAGCTATCTCATAAATGTGTATGAGTTTTAGAAGAGTTAATGCTGTATGTGCTCAATATTTAAAAATACTTTTCATATACTCAGTTCCCAACAAATGTTAACTAATATTCTTAACAACTTTTATCTTAAATTGTTATTAATCTTAGCAGTTTTTATCATATGTTTTGATATCATAAAATATCAAAGTATTTTTTAAATTATTAAAAGTTCCCAAACCTCTGAGGACATATTTGTGGGATCCAGGATTTATAGATGCTCAATCTGACAAACTCTGGTTCATACTTTCTGTACTATTATGGTCAGAGAGCTGTGATTCACATACAACAGTATTACATGGAACAATTATTCCCAGGTTTATTGATCATACTTTGCAAAAAAAAAAAAAAGTAATTTTTCTCCATACTTGAGCATCTGCATATCCAAATAGATTTCTGCTATTTGCCTTCCACAAACTCAACTGTGAAATCTATAAAGTGTGACTGTTTATATTTCAATGTCTTGAACTTTTCACTACAGGAGATCTGATACTGGGGATATATATATATATATATATATATATATATATATTTTTTTTTTTTTTTCCTGGAAAATTTGGACTGAAATGAGTTTGACCAAAAAATGTAGATTTGTGTCGATATACTTTTTTCTTATATATAAATTATCTTTTTAAATCAATACAACTTATTGATTATATTTTTAAAGTGCCAAATATTTTACAATCCCTAATGGATTCAGTGCAAATAAAACCAATGTCAAATTATTCCACCCCCTCTTTTTCCAACTCTGTTTACTATGATCCTCAAAGCCACGGGAATCAGACACACGATTACATAGAAAGCAGATGTTGTGCTGACCCCAGTGGAGACAACTCACAGACTTCTCTCGTGAGCATGGACCCTATTGAAGCTGCATTTCTGCCTGCCAGTGACAATGTCTTTTCCTCAACAAAGGCAGAAATTTTCAGCTATATGAAACTCTTAGACAATTGAAACTTAATTTTAAAATGGAGGAGAATTGATGACGGGACAGCAGAAAAATTAATCTCCAGAGATTCATGAGAAATTAGTAATTCACTATTTAAAACAAACTGTTTACTTTTTATTATCAAAATATAGAGGAAGATCACAAAAATTCATAAGAAATTCATATGCTGTTTATTGAAAGTAGAATCCTCAGCTCTGTCTAGATAAAGTCATTAGAATATCATTGCATTTCTTAAACTGTCAAGATCAACTTTTTTCCTGCTAGAATAAAAAAATAACAAAAAGGAAAGTTAACTTAAATGAGAAACTTATATTAATTTTTCCAAAATTCTCTCCACAAATAATTTCAATAACTAATTCTTCTGCTCTAGTCATTTAATATCAGAGGCAAAGCATGATTTTAATTGCACATATCACCATTTTTCAGGAAAACAAAGCATAAAATTTACTGCCATCCAGCTTTCTTTGCAGGACTATTAGGTTACACGAAGTCTCTGTATTTATGTATTCCTTGCAGGCCTTTTCAACAAGATCTCTTCTGGCTTTGAGAATCAATTTTCCTAGCAGTACCATGGCTTACTTACACACTGAACTACATAACATTTTTTTTTGTTGATTTTTCTGGATTGTGTCTGTTATCTAATTTGTTCTACTGAATTCTGAACACTCTTTAAGTGATGCATATCATGTAGAAGGACAATGGAAGACTCTACAATGTCCAGCAGCAGTAGCTAACTTTGTGACAACCTGATTATCACATTATTACTTTCTACCTGAAGCACTTTCTAATAGTTTTGTAATTGAGTTGTCCAAAACAACAACAATCACACCGACAACAATAGCAATAATATGTCATTAATTGCATGAAGGAGCCTACGTTCAGTAAAAATAATAACATAAGTTTCCAAATGTTTGGCATATATTGGTTTCAGTTCTCCGTAACACAGATGCTACTGACCACAATGTAATTGTCAGGAAAAGAAAATCGGCCAGCTAGAGAATATGAGCTGATTAGCATAAAGGAAATCTACACTTGTGAACACAGACAAAACCTGGCTTTGCAGAACACAATAGATGTGATTGGCATAACTCTTTGACCCCTATAAAGGGGAGATTCTTGTGGTTCTATTCTTCCTTTAGAATCGTAGTGTGAAATGAAGGCAGAATGCTACTATTCTAAACCTTTCGATTTCTCTGCTCCCTTCTTTAGTCAGCTTATAGAGCTTCACTGCTAGTCCTAAGTTCCTGGTTGTGCGATAAAGGAGCAAATGTTGCCATTGGAAACTTTAGTCTGGCCCATTTACTGTCTACAAAACAACAACAAAAAGAAGCAATAAGGAAATGTACTTTGTAAATGCTTTCAAGAATGATCAAGATGAAAAAAAAAATTTTTTTTTAATGAAATTTGTGGATCGAACACCTCGCTTTTTTTTTTTTTACACAATCAGTATCATTCATCCTATCAAAATAAAAAGTATGTAGAAATGACAACTCCTCCTTATTACAGTGTGAAAAAAACTTAGTTGCCTATATCTCTGTGTTTTACTAATGGAGGGAGTAAATTCACTTTTATACAGGTTACATGGTGATGTATCTTGGATGAAGTTATAACCATGACTCAGCCTCAGACAACAAATGTTAGAACACATGCTTGTCTGCAGTTTTGTTTTTGCAGAATTAATGTCATAAAATTGTTAAAATATATTGAACACTAACTGTATGTCGAGTCCTGTGCAAAGTGCTTTACAGATTTTATTAACTCATTTGCTCACCCCCAATAAACTCATGAGAGAGGATTAAAGGCCATGCCCATTTTATAGACAAGAACATTGAGGTGGTAAGGTAAAGGTCTCAAGAGCCCATAAGTGGTTAAGTTGTAATTCAAAACCAGGCAGTCAGACTCCAAGGTCTATTCTTCTAAGTACCATGTAAGACATACCAATGTAAACTATCTGATTTAGAAGACAATATGTTTCTATGGAAGTGGCTTGAGCTCATTTTTCTACAAACAAGCTATCTGTTCTTGAGCAAATCGGTTCATTGTAATGGGGCTCAGTTTTTCCGTCTGTCAGCAAAGGGTATGATTTCAAAGTACTTCCCTAATCTGAGATAGATAGATATAGATATATAAATTTTCCATGTTTTTTTTTTTTTTTGGAATTCATTCTGATCTTCATTAATCTACTCTGTTGTATGGAGACCTCCTTACAACAATAATAGTGCCAACATTGACAGTCTGTGACTAAACAAAATGTTGTCACTACTTATTTTCTGCATCCGCTTTATAAGAGATAACAAAGATGAGGTCAATTGTTTGACGGGAACACACAATGTTTATTTCAATTTTCCACTCTGAATTGGCCCATTCCTCTTGTGCTGTAACTTACACAGTCTTCATTCACACATTTGAAATTTTCAGATGATTAGGCTTTAAAGATGTAAAGATATAATGATCATGTACTAAAACAATTATCTGAGAAATCAAAAGCCATCAGAAAAGCAAAGTAAACAATAATCACTTCATAAGGCTCTCAGCTTTGCAGGTTATGATAAATTTCCATGGACATTCTTTGATAGAACTATAGGGAAAGCGAGAAAATGAGTATAAAGTCTTCTGTTCTTTGGAGCAGTTATTCAATAACAAATATCATGCCTCCTCACCTTTGTGTGCTTAATATGAGGTTCCTGTCCTAATGAAACAAATATAAAATTGGAGGAAATTAAATTAAATTAATTTTTCATATTTTGGATGATGTTTAATGACTTTCTTAATATTAATCTTCTTATATGGATCAGAAACACAGTCCTCCATTAATTCTCTACTACATTGGCTGTCACATTTATACAAAACCAATAAAGACAAAGAAACAAAGAAAAGTTTACTCACTTCTTTGTTCATTCTTCTGAATCCAAGCAAAGTTTTCATCACATGCCTCTCTTAAAGTAGCCCGTTCCACCCCTGGCAATAAATTGGGCTTAAGAATCTTTCTCCTTGTATCTTTGTGAAAATTGCTCAGGCTACCTTGCCTAGTGATTTCCTAGGATATGAGAAAGTAATATAGTTTGTGGGTACTGGGAAAAAAATTATATCACACTTCTGTGATATACACCATGCAAGAAAAGTAGGTTTTCTTTCTATTTTATCTTAGAGGCAATAGTTGGTGTTAAATAACTCATCCGTTTTTCACCTATGCCTTTTTTCCTATTTTATGTGTGTGTATGGTGGTGGTGGGGGGAATGAAAGTGGTGCAAACTTTGAACTAAGGTATGCTATTTATTGTATTCCTCATTTTATGTCTACTAGAATTTTTAGATTTTTCCCTTTCCTCTCTATTAAAATGATTATACAGTGTATTCAGGTTTTTAACATTTCACTTCTGATGCTCCAACTGTGTACAAGTTGTAGTCCCTTAGTCTATCTTGCTGCCTGGTTTATATTTAATTCCATCGTACTTTATACATAGTTACTATAGGGGCTTTTCTATGTGATAACAAAGATGAGGTCAATTGTTTGACGGGGACATACAATGTTTATTTCTAGTTAAAATTATTTTAAATTGCATTTTTAATGTACACTTAAAATATACATACAGTATAATTTGAAGTAGAGTTTATGAATTTTGAAAAATACATACAGTTATGTAGTCATCACTACAATCAAGATACAGAACAATTCCATCACTGTCAAATGTGAATTCATGGTATACCTTTGAGTCATTTTCTCCTTCTAACCATTGGTCTGTTTTCTATTATAGTGTTTCCTCTTCCAAAATAATACAAAAAACAGCAGCATAAAATATGTAAACTTTTTAGCTTGGCCTCTTTCATTTTGCTAAATACATTTGTAATTTATCCATGTTAGAGTGTATACATACCAGTATTTTTTCCATTTAGTGCTGAATAGTAGTCCAGTTCATCCATTCACTAGTTGAACATTTGGGTTGTATCTAGTTTTTTATTATTATAATAAAGTTATTAAAACATTTGTGTATAGGTTTTTGGGTTAATATAAATTTACATAACCTTCAGTTCCATACTTAGAAGTACAATTGCTGGGATATACAGTAGGTATATGTTTAGCTTTATAAGAATTTGCCAAACTGTTTTCTAAAGTGACTAAACTAGTGTGTATTCCAACTAGCAGTGTATGAGGGTTCCAATTACTCCAAATCTTCTCCAGAACTAGATATTGTCTGGCTTATTTTTATTTTTATCAATGGAGATCTCCCTATATTGCCCAGGATAGAGTACTTGTGGCTATTCACAAGTACAATTAAAGTGCACTACAACCTTGAAATCTTGGCCTTCCTGAGCATCTGGGACTACAGAAGTATACCACTGTACCTGACTTTTTTTTAATATTGTCTGATTTTTTAAGTGTTACTCAATATAATAAATGAAATAGCATCTCATTGCAATTTTAAACATAGTTTGAGATAACTGACATAAATTAGCATTTTATGTGTTTTTATTTCTTTGTATAGATTCATATTTCCGTTTGGTATCATTTTACTTCTGTGAAAAAAAAAAAACTTCCTTTATTTCCTATTGTGTAATAAAATCATTTCAGCCTTTTTGTGCCTTCATTAAAAAAAATTATCCCTGGGTATCGAATTCCATGTTGACTGTTTTGTTTTGTCTTCAATACTCTACACTTGCTACTTCTCTGTTTTTTCACTTATATTGTTGCTAGTGAAAAATTTGCTGATATCTTGATTTTTGTTTCTCTGTTTATAAGATAGATTTTTCTCTTCTGGGTTTTCAGATGTTTTCTCTATCACTGATTTTGAACAATTTGATTATGATGTGCCATGGTAAAATTTTCTTTATGTTTCTTTTTGAGGTTACTTGAGATTCCTGAATCTGTGGCTTTCTAGTTTTCATCAAATTTTAAGTACTTGCAGGCATTACTTTTTCAATATTTTTCTGTTCCTCTCTACTCTTCTTTGGAGTCTCCAACTGCACAATTTTCAAAGGCTCTGAGTTCATCCCACAGTTACTGATTCTCTATTCATTTTGTAAAATTCTCTTTCTGTTTCACTGTGGACATTACTGTGTCTTTAACTACTCTGCAATGTCTACTCTGCCATTTATTCTAATGTTATTTTCCTCTTGCATAGTATAGTTTTACATCTGTGAGTTTTATCTGTGTGTCTCTCTCTCTCCTTAAAGAATATTATATGTACTCAAATTTTTTAACATACGAAACATACAGTTTAATGTCAATCTGCTGATTCTAACATGTATGTCAGTTATGGGTCAGTTTTGAAAGGCTTATTTTTCTCCTCATTATAGGTCATATATTCCTGCCTTATTCCATGCCATATAACAATGTATTGACGAATAACTATTAGGAATTTTAGCTTGTCACATCCTCAAGATTTTAATATTATTGTATAACTCGAATTTTTTCATGGTGTGTAGTTAAGTTACTTGGAAATAGTTTGATTCCTTTGGGTCTTGTTTTTAGGATTTGCTAAAACCACAGTATAGCAGTACTCGTCACAGTGCTCAGTCTAGGGCCAATTTTTATATTACACTGAGATTAAGACCATTTTGTGTACCCTGCTCAATGGGTCATGAACTTATTTTTCCCAATCTAGAGAGTGCAGAGAGGTTCTTTTTTTAGCTCTTTGTGAATGTCAAGCACTGTTTTCCTCTAATTTTTTGAGGTGGTTCTTTTCTCAACTTTAGGTAGTTTTTTGTTGTGTGTGAGTTTGAACTATGCTCGCGTGAATACTGGAAAGGACTCTAGATCTCTAGAGTTCTTTCTCTCTGTGCAACTCTTTCCTCTCGGTACTTTGTCTTCATTACTTTAGCAACCTTCGTCTCCAGGGATTTCTCAGCTCAGAGTCTGATGACAAAACTTATCTTTCTCCTTCCTCCTTTACTCCAGCTTGGGAACTCTCTCAAGGCCATAAGCTGGTGCAATCACAGGGATCCGCTTGCTTGTTTTACATCTCTCAGAGATCACTGTCCATTGATTTATGACCAACGTCTTCTAAACAACTGTTTTAGGTATTTTATCTGTTATTTTGGTATTTCCAGTGGGGACAAAAGTCAGGTAGCTATTCATTCATTTTGACTAAAAGCAGAAGTAAACTCTGTTGTATACCTTTGTAAAATTATACTAGATTAATAATAATATCTAAACCCACAAAGATGAAACAAACTGGGGAAGGAATAACAGTTCAAAGGAATATTAAGCAGGAAATATGGAAAACGGATTAGTAAATGGCATCTGATTTAGTTGAGCAGGAAGCTGGAACCTAAGTATTGACATTGCAAGTAGCCCTTAGGAATCAAAACAATTAATAATGGCAGAATTCCCTAATGTCTCAGGACCTCAGAATTTCTTTTGGTCAGAATAAATGTTTTATTGTAAGACAAATCACTGTGTTTATGTTCTGTTTTTGTTTTTGTTTTGGTGGTGGTATTTCAACAAGTCATCTCACATAACAGAGAAGAAAACTTCCACTGAATGACTTGGTAGCTTCTCTGAGGCATCATTCATGAGTCTTTGACAGTGTTAAAACTAAAAGAAGCTGAATTTTCAAACTTTTATTAAATTTAAACTTTTCATTTTTCTCAGGAAAAAAAAAAAATTCTGGGCTTAGGAAAGCTGGGGTCCCAGAGGCAAATCAAAGGGCTGGTGCAGCTGGTCTGGCAGGGGATGCTGGGGGCAACCCGTTCCAGGGCCGTAGAATCCATGTTTGGCTTGGGTCTGATGACAGCTGAGCCTGTTCTCTGACCAAGTGTTCTTCAATTTTAGAGCCCAAAATAGGATAAATAAATGATATTCTGCAATACCAAAAGATAGACAGCCATATGCTTTACCTGCCATCATAGTAATCCAAAAACTTCTGCTCCTTTCCCCCTGCAAAAGGTTGGATTTATGTTTAAAGATGTTGAATTCGACAATTTCTTTTTTTTTTTTTCTTTTTCTTTTCTTTTTTTCTTTTTTCTTTTTTTGGGAGACAGAGTCTTGCTCTGTCACCCAGGCTGAAGTTCAGTGATGTGATCTCGGCTCACTGCAAGCTCCACCTCCCGGGTTCAAACAATTCTCCTGCCTCAGTCTCCCAAGTAGCTGGTACTGCAGGAGCACGCCACCACCGCCGGCTAATTTTTTGTATTTTAGTAGAGACGGGATTTCCCCTTGTTGCCCAGGCTGGTCTCAAACTCTTGAGCTCCGGCAATCCGCCTGCCTCGGCCTCCCAAAGTGTTAGGATTACAGGCGTGAGTCACTGCACCCGGCAGAATTTGACAATTTCTAAATTTTGGCATGTTAAGCACACCTGAAGGCAAAAAGGATTGAGTAATAATCTGATGGAAAACAGTGTGACCTACTTCTTTTCTCCTATTAAATTTCCACAACATTGACAATCAGGCCTACAGATCTCAATCAAGGTTCGAAACTTCCCTCTTAGAACTGTTTTGCTGCATCCCCAGTTGCAGTATGCTGTGTCTCCATTTTGGTTTGTTTCAAGATGTGTTTAAATTTCTCTTTTTCTTTCTCCATTAGCTCCTTAGTTGTTCAGGAACTTGTTAATTTCCACAGGTGTGTGAATTTTCTAAAATTCCTCCTGTTATTGATATATAGTTTCATATCATTTTGGTGAGATAACTGATATGATTTCAATGTTCCTAAATTTATTAAAACTGTTTTTGTGGTCTAACATATAATCTATCCTGGAGAACGTTCACTGTGCATTTTAAAAGAATGTGTATTCTGTTTCTTGCTGGATAGAATGTTGTACACATGTCTGTAAGGTTCACTTGGTCTAAATGTTTCCATATTAATTTTCTGTCTGGATGATCTTTACATTGCTGAAAGTCAAGTATTGAAGTCTTGTAATAAAATTATATTACCATCTTTCTCTCCTTTTAGATTTATTAATATTTGCTTTACATATTTAGGTGCTTCAGTGTTGGGTGCATATATATTTATTATTATTATAGTCTCTTGATCAATGGACTCCTTTTTTCATTATTAAATGTCTTTCTTTGACTCATTTTATAGTTTTTAATGTAAGGTCTATTTTATTGAAAATGAATATAGCTACCCTGCTCTCTTTTGGTATTCATTTGTATGAAATATCCTTTTTCATTCCTTTACTTTAAGTCTGTGTTTATCTTTACAGGTCAAGTGAATCTCAAAAAAGAAAAAAGTGAGTCTTAAATAAGAAATCTCCCAAATAAACAACCTAACTTTGTACATCAAGAAACTAGAAAAACAAGATCAAATTTAGCCCAAAGTTAGTAGAGGGAAATAAATAACAAAGACCAGAAAAGAAGTAAATGAAATAGAGATTAGAAAAACAGTACAAAAGATCAATGAAAGCAAGAGATGTTTCTTGAAAAGATTAACATCAACAAATTTTAGCTAGACTAAAAACAGAGAAGACTTAAAAATAATATCAGTAAAAAAGGAGACATTACAACTGATACCACAGCAGCACAAGGAATTAGGATATTACAATAAAAAATTGTACATGAACAAATTGGGACAACCTAGAAAAAAATGAATAAATTCCTAGACATATATAATCTACCTAAATAGAATCATGAAGAAATAGAAAGTCTGAACAGATTAATAATGAGTAAGGAGATTAAATTATTAATAACATGTTTTCTATCAGATAAAACCCCAAACCTAATGGCCTTATTGCCAAATTCTACCAATATTTAAAGTACTAATATTAATCCATCTCAAACTCTTCAAAAAAATCAAAGAAAGTACTTTCAAACTCATTTTACAAGGATAGCATTTCTCTGATACCAAAAACAGACAATGACAGCAAAAGAAAAAAATTATAGGCTAATATTCTTGATGAATATGGATACAAAAATCTTCAATAAAATATTAGAAAACTGAATTCAACAACGCATTAAATGAATCATTCAACATGAGCAAGTGAGATTTACCCCAGAAATGTAAGAATGATTTGACCTATGCAAATCTACAAATGTGATACTATATTAACAGAATGAAGGACAAAAAACATGATAATTTTAACATATCCAGAAAAATCATTTGATAGAATTTAACACCCTTTAAAGATAAAAAGTCTCAACAAATTATATACAAAAAGTGCACCTCAACTTGATGAGGACCATATATGATAAGCCCATAACTAAAATCGTACTCAACAGTAAAAGGTTAAAAGCTTTATCACTAAGATCAGGAAAGATAAGGATGTCCACTCTCACCACTTCTATTTTAGCCAGAACAATTAGGTAAGAGAAAGAAAGAAAAAGCATCATCATTGGAAAGGAAAAAAAAAAATTTAAATTTCTCTTTTTGCAGACAACAGGATTTTAAATATGGAACACACTAAAAAGTCCACCAAAAATCTGCTAGAACTAATATATTAATTCAGTAAAGTTGCACAATATAAAATCAGTATACAAAAATCAGTTACATTTCTACAAGTTAACTATCTTAAAAAGAAATCAAGAAAACAATTACATTAACAATCGCTACAAAAAAATTAAAAATAAATTTAACAAAGGAGGTTACACTGAAAATTCTAAACGTTGGGTGAAATAGAAGACACAAATAAATGGAACAATATCTCATGTATATGGATTGTAATAATTAATATTGCTAAAATGTCCATACCACCCAAAGCAACCACAGATTTAATGCAATCCTTATCAAAATTCCAATAATATTTTTCACAGAAATAGAAAAAGATCCTAAATTTTTTTTTTTGCAATCATGAAAGACCCCAAATATCCAAAGAAATCTTGAGCAAAAAGAACAAAGATGGAGGCATTATTCTATCTAACTTCAAAGTGTACTACAAAGCTATAGTGATCAAAACAGCATGGTATTGGCATAAAAAGAGATATGCTGACCAACGGAAAAGAATAGAGAGCTCAGAAAAAAGTTAACACAGCCACTAGTCAATTGACTTTTGACAAAGGAGAAAGTATAGGCACTTCAATAAATGACACAACTGAACAAGTGGATATCCACATGCACAAGAATTAAATTATACCATTAGCTAATATTATATACAAAAATTAATTCAAAATGGACTAAGGAGTTAAACATAAGACCCCAAACTGTAAAACTACTAGAAGGAAACTGAAAATGTTAGAAGGTAAATCTCTATGTCATTGGCCTAAATATAAATTTTTTTGGACAAGACCTCAAAAGCACGAGCAACAAAAGCAGAAATAAAAGGGGTCTACATCAGACTAAAAAACTTTTGCACAGCCAAGAAAACAATCAGCAGTAAAAGGACACCTAGAGAATGGGAGCAGATATTTGCATAGTATACATCTGATAAGGATTAATATCCAAAATATATAAGGAATTCATGCAAATTAATAGCAAGAAAACTAATAACCACTTTAAAAAGTGGACAAAGAATGAGAAAATACATTTTTCAAAAGAATACCAATGGCCAACAGGCATATGAAAAAATATTCAGCATCACTAATCATCAGAGCAATGCAAATTAAAACCACAATGAGGTATCATCTCACAACTGTTAAAATGGCTATTATCAAAAAGATGGTAGATAATAAGTGTTGGCAAGGACGTGGAGAAAAGTGACTCCTTGTAGTGCATTGTTGGGACTGTAAATTAGTAGAGCCATCATGGAAAACAATGTGGAGGTTTCTCAAAAAATTAGAAATAGAACTACCATATGATCCAGCAATTCCACTACTGGATATATATCTAAAGGAAATGAAAACAGCATCTCAAAGAGATATCTGCTCTCCCATGCTCATTTCAGCATTATTCACAATAGCAAAATAGCCAAGATTTAAAATTAATCTAAGTGTCCATCAATGGATGAATGCATAAAGAAAATGTGGTATATATACACGATGAAATGCTATATTTAGGCCTAAAAAAAGGAAATTCTGTCATTTGTGACAACATGTTTGAATCGATGACGTTTATGTTAAGCGAAATAATCCAGGCAAGAAAGAGAAATACTGCATGATCTCAATCATATGTGGAATCCAAACAAGTCAAGCAGCTAGAAGCAGAGTGGGATATGGTTTCCAGGGACTTGGGGAGGGAGTGATGGGAAGAGTTTGGGTAGACATTGGTCAAAGGATACAAAATTTTACTTAGATGGGAGGAATAAATTCATAGGTTCTGTTTCACAACAGGATGACTACAGTTAATACCGATCAATGGAACTCATGAAAGTTGCTTAAAGAGTAGATTTTTAGTATTCTTGCCACAAAAAATTTAAAAGTATGGGAGATAATGCATATGTTAATTAACTGAATGTATTCATTTCAAAATGTGTACATATTTTACAATATGCTGTACATGAGAAATATATAATTTTATCTGTCAAGTAAAATAAATATATAAACAATTTCAAAAGTAATATTTGATATTTGAGTCAGAGTCTATTCAAATTTAAAAATGCTCTTACTGTTAATTTTTTTAACCCCTTCTCAATTCCATACACTTTACATAGAAAAAGGGGACTCTAAAATGTTCCTCTCTGAGAAATTCATTAGCCCAAGAGAACAGGCCTATAAAGGCAAATATTTGGAAGTCCCTTAAGGAAACAATGAAATCTCCACACACTTACTCCCTGGTACCAGCCTACAAACTCCTACCATGCACACCTTTTGATGACTAATTTTTACACGGTAAATGTAATGACAGGTCGTCATCAGTCACCTGATGCATAAGTTACAGAAAACTTCTGTAAAAAATAGAGACAAACATAAAGTAACAAAAGACCCCACAAAAATCAATTGCAGAAAACACAAAGAAACAAAATATTGAGTGAAATTATAATGTGTATCCTCATCTAAATAAAGTCCAATTCTCATCAATAAAATAGAAATAAGATGCTATAACATTCTAAAAACTAGAAAATAAAAGCTTTTGGAAATAAAGTAGTAAAATAAAATTTTCCACTGGTATTTTAAGAAAGAAAGTTGATACTTCTACTGGAAATTAAGACAAAAGAACTAAAAAATGAGAAATTTGAAAGAAATGAAAAGATAATCAATACAGGAGGGCTTATTGATTATGAATAAGTGTTTAAGAATTATAATGAGAAATGCAAAGGAAGAAATTACCAAGAAAATTTTACAAAACAAAATCAAACAAAAAACACTGAGTTATTTTGAATAATTGGACCCTAAAAAAAGATTTATACTAAGTTATAGACTCTTCAAATCTCAAAATATTAGAGCAAAGAATATAAATCTTTTAAAGAAGGCTATGTGTGTGTGTATATATACATATATATATAGTTATTATTCATGAATTCCATACTTGCAAACTTGCCTAGTCACCAAAATTAATTTACAACTTCAAACCAATAGTCACTGTGCTTTCTTGTCTTTCATGGACACGCACAAAGTAGAGAAAAATGTGAGTTGCCTAATCATGTGCATGTTTCCAGCTGAATTGAACAAGGCGATATTCTGACTTCTTTCAGCTCTCCTACTGGAAACAAGTATCCTTTTCATGTTCCATTTACTCATGTTTTTTCTCATTTTTGCACTTTTTGTTGGTGATTGTGCTGTTTAAAATGGCACTGAAGCTTTGTACCGACAGCTGTAGAGTATTCCCAAGCAAGAGACGTGTGTGATGTGCCTTAGGGAGAAAATACTTGTGCTAGATATGCTTCATTCAGTCAGGTGATAGTGCTTTTGGCAGTGACTTTAATGTTATGAATCAACAACATATGTTAAATGTCTTTTAAACTGTAATAAACATGAAACAAGATTATATATTTATCAGTTGATGAAATGTGAGAAAAGTATTTTTTTGTTTTCAGGTACTTAAAATAAATACCTCATTTAATTTAGGGGTGTTTCCTTACATAAAAAACAAACAAACAAACAAACAGACAAACAAACAAAAAACAGAACCATGAGTTCAAAGAGAAAAAAGGACAAAGGTGCTCATATTTGTCAAAGTCATCTAACTGCATACTTAAAATGGTATATCTTATGGTACATAAATTATCCTTCAGTAAGATTGACTTAAAAAATAAGAATCTATCAACTCCAGGAAATATAGAATCTAGAACAGAACAAAAAGCAAATTCCTAGAAAAATGGCAAGTGGGAGTCTTAGCATGAAAGCCTGGCAGCAGGCCTAGAAAAATCGGATCAAATTAGGGAAATAAATTGCAGCTCAAGCAGAGATGTCTTAAAAAAATAAAAAAAGAAAGAAAGAAACTGATAAAATACCAGATATGTTTGATCACATATGAAAGAAGTCTACATACTGTTGGCTAGTTTTGGGATGCCTGAATGATAAAAGATTATCCAAATAAATTAGAGAATTATTAATTCTGGGAAAGATGAAAAGAGCACAAGAAAGCACACATAGTCATATTATGTCACATGGTGCAATTATAGGTAGCATTGTATAGGTCAATAAATAATGTTAATTTTACAAAAGTAGCAATATAAACTGGGTAAATGGGCTACAGGGATATTCAAATGTCTTGCTTGATGTAAGGTAGCTAAAAATGATTGTCTTTCATATTAGGAAGTGAAGAGATAATATATAAGATATTCAAAAAAAGACATCACAACATCACAAACATATTATTTTGTAATGTGTAGCCAAACACTAAAATTAACTGTTTCAATGTTAATTCTGTTTCTGTTTCTTTTTTTCTTTTTTTTTTTTTTTTTTCCTTTTTTGAGACAGAGTCTGTCACCCAGGCTGGAATGCAGTGGCAGGAACATGGCTTACTGTGGTCTCAAGGGATCCTCCTACCTCAAGGGATCCTCCTGCCTCAACATCCTGTGTAGCTGAGACCACAGGGATGGGGGTCACATTTGGTTGCCCCGACTAATCTTGAACTCCTGGGCTCAAGTGTTCCTTCTACCTTAGCTTCCCAAAGTGCTGGGATTACAGGCATGAGCCATTGTACCTGGCTAATTCTGTTTCTTAATAGGAAACAAGTTTGGGGAGGATGGGATTAGTTCTGGTATATACATATACACATATATAAATTTACAAGATAATGAAACATATAGACCCTTTTATAAGGATGCATATCTTATATGGATAAAATTAAAATTAATTTAAACATTAAAAATGTAAAATAGTCAGTGGAAATTCACTATTGGAACTTGAAAGACATATTCTAGAAAGAGATTTATTTGTAATTATAGCATTTATACTATTTAATTTCCTAATTTAAATATCTAATGCTATATCAGGATAATTTATAATAGTGCTTAGTTTTCTTGAATATAAATAACAAAATGTAGTGACTGCTTATGCCAGTGAATCTGTATTTCTTTACTAAATTTGAAGATTTTTCAATATCTGGAGTAATTCACTTACCAATTATTTTTTCTTCTTATATCACTTTTTGGCAATATTTACCTGATATGGTTTGACTGTCTCTCCACCCAAGTCTCACCTTGAATTATAGCTCCCCAAATTCCCATGTGTTGTGAGAGGGACTCAGTGGAAGATAACTGAATCATGGGGGCGGTTCCCCCCATACTGTTCTCATGGTAGTGAATAAGTTTCATGAGATCTGTTGGTTTTATAAGGGGAAACCCCTTTCCCCGGGTTCTCATTTCTCTTCTGCCTGACACCATGTAAGACACGACTTTTGCCTCTGACATATAATCCACGTGGAACTGTGAGTCCATTAAACCTCTTTTTCTTTATAAATTACCCAGTCTTGGGTATGTCTTTATCAGGTGTGTGAAAACCGACTAATACATAACCTTTCACTTTAGTCAAATGAGATTCTAGATTTGTCTCTTTGTCTCTTCCCTTCTATTTGTTAAAAAGTTATTGGAAATACCCTTCTTTCTCTGCTTTTTCCCCTGGGCTGCCTCTCCCTCCAGGCTTGTCAAGTCAATACTTTCGTTAAAGCCTATTTCAGATCCAAGGAGTAATTGATACTACAGAGTTAAGCTCTTTACTAAGTTCCAAATATTTCATTTATGTTGTTTTATATCCTAATTTAAAGAGCAAGATTCTTGAAAACAAAATAATATATCTGACTTTTATGGTATTTTTTTTAACTGAATCTGGCACAGTAGTGGGCATTCAAATCTGCTCCCTGATTAGCTTGTGATGTGGGGATCCTAAGAGTTGGGAGGAAAAAGACAATGACCAAAGATTGTGGTATTTAAGTGTCCCCTATGTAACATTCAGGGAGAGAACTGTAGGCAGGTCGGATATCTGAAATCTACAAACATCCTGAAATAGGAGAACACAGAAGGATATTCATGCTTCAGGGGTGAGTTATGCATTTGGGAGTCATTCTTACCTTATTCTTTTGAAACATTTTATAGCAGACTTCAGCCCTCACATATCCTTTGAAGTGAGCAATCATAACATACTTTTGAAATTAATCTGTTGTTCCAATCATGAAGTTGTTTTCTCACAACCATAAACAATTTGTTTCCTAGATTTAGTACTGCATTTCATTAAGCGGAGTCTACTATATGGAATACTATTTTACCCTTCCCTCTCAATCAGAGACAAAACAAGCACTGTATATTTGAATTGTTTCATTTCTTGATCAGTTCAAAGTAGTTTTCTTCCTAATCCTATTCTCTAAATCCTCACATAAATGGTTGAGGAGGTAGATTTACTGAAATCAGAAAGCATTTGGCAACGGCAAACTGCCCTCTGGCAAATGAGAACATTGGTACCAAGGGACATTTTAACAGGGCTTTCTTCTTGCATTTGTGCTGCTGTGTGAAGTTATCCTATTTAAAGACTTGTGTTTTCTCCTCGTTTTCCTTTTCCTGTACAAAGTTGTAAACATCTCCATCTCCTTTTAATTTCACTTTCATTTCACATGATTGCATGGTGTGATCTCTATGGATTTTTATTAAGAAGTTAGATAATAAGACTTTTTCAATTCTATTTTACCTTCTTAACAATGAAAAAGGAATCTAGTAAATAGTACAGAAGAACCAAGTGCTTTAGTTATTTATCTCCAGAGTGATGATATGTCTTGGTGTACCCAAGGCAGTCTTGGTTTATGCCTATTTTCCTAGAAAATTTATTAGTAATGCCTTTTTTCAATATCCAAGGTGTCTGGGTTTAAACAATAGATTATTATGACCAATCTCCTCATAGAACAAATAGGAATTACATGTGCATTTTTTGGCATCTATGTAGCCAGTGTCCCTCTCAGAGTAACAAAATCCAAATGATGGAGAATAGGAGAAAAAAATCCAGCCCATTTTCTTATATTTGGACGGTGTAGTAATATCAATGCAGCCATCTACACTTTTTGGTTTATTTCTTGTAAATATCCAAATAACAGCTTATAAATGTAATTTTTAAAAAGAGGGTAATGTACAAAAAGAAACATCTATCATTGAATTCTAAATAATAGAAAGATATAGAAGCAATTTATGTTATAATTCTCATGTTTATTTTGAAAAATGAAGGCTCTTGAATTAAGTGGTTGAGGAAGACAACTGAGAAGAAAGGTTCAGTCCCACAGAATGTACACTACAATACAGACAATACTGGCTTGACTAGGAAATAGGTGCTATGCCTCATGTAAAAATATCAGAAGACCAACAAGTAATTTATAAAATGAGCTTAAGAGGACGTCAAATGCTACAACCATCATTATGCATAGTTGTGGTCCAAAGAGAAGGCACATAAAAGAAAATTGCAGTGATAGCAATGATGAAATCAGTATTAGCAGTATTAGCATACAAGGGAGGCGGAGGTTGCAGTGAGCCGAGATCACGCCACTGCACTACAGCCTGGGTGACAGAGCAGGGAAAAAAAAAAAAAAAAAAAGCATACATGTACTTTTGACTTAAAATGTGCTCATGAGCCTGTTAAGAAAATTACCGGACCCCTCATAACTGTATAATGAAGTATAACTTGAAAAAAGTACCTTGAACTCTTATAAAGCCAGACTAAAATATGCTTTCCTAAATTTGTGCTGTAACAAGTGATGTTGTAAACTTCCTGTGTTTTCGAGCTTCTTTAAAATTCTCTACCATCATTTCAAGGGACCTTCATTGACTTTGCTCACCAAAGATACTTCCTCATAATAAATATTCACCGTTACCTTTATAGTAAACTTTACAATCTCATTGTATTTTAACTCTAGAAACTTCTCTGACCTAGATGTATAGGACTTTTCACTCAAGATGCTTAGTGATTACTTCCTCAAATAAATAGGTGATAATATGCTTTGGGAATGCAAAATGATCTCTAGTAAGGCAAATAACCTAAGTAGTTCATCATTATGCATATAATCCACTATTTTCAATTATCCATGCCACTGGTTTGCTACTTCAGCATGACTAATAAAAAGTTATTATTATTGTTGTTTCTTATTTTTCTCTATTGAATTACAACTATGAACAATTCACAAAGAAAATGAACGATTCACACCATCTCTAATTACTGCTGTCATTGATTTATTTGAAGCTGATGATACAGAATTACCACACGTTGGTTAATGTTTCAGCTTTGAAATTAAATATGCATAGTGTTTTTTTTTTCAGGGATTGAAATACACCTCTTAGACATCATTGATATTTTTTATCTTGTTAACAGAATCATCTTCTGTGGATAATCACTTAAAATGCATATTTACTACATGTGGCAGACACTGCTCATTGGCTACCAAGCAGCCATTCCACTCTTCATTTTCTGCTTGTAGCAAATATATTTAAGTAGGTGGTGAGTATAGATCCCTTAGCCCTATAGAAGAGAAGATTTTTCTCCAGTCCCATTGCTGTATCCTGGGAATAACCATGAGTGTACATTTATTCTAGGGATCCCAAATCTTTTGGTCAAACTACTCCAGGAGTAAGCAAGTGACAAAATTCTGGCCAATGTGATAGGAAAAATGTGCTCCCTGTGGCTTCTTATTCAAAATAGTAGGGAAAATATTGATGAGAATAAAATATTTTGCTTCATATCCCTGTTTTCTTTTTGGAGGATGCTAGAGGTGCGGTGACTGTATTGCAACCATAAGGCAAAGTCATTAAGTCAAAAATCTAGGATGCCAGAACATAAAGAGAGAAAAAGGCTGGACCCTTACTGACATCACTGAGCTGCTAAACTGTACTTGTATTTCTTGTTACTTGTAAAACAAGTATCTTCATGATTTGAGTCATTTTTGGGCTTCTTGTTGCTGCTCTTGTTATTTGTTGGTGGAAGGCTTCTTCATAAATAGATTAAATAAATTGTTTTTCTTCTTTAATTTCATAAAGTCCTATTTGAAATGCTCTCTTAACTCCATTCATGGCTATGCTCCATTTTTTGATCTTGACTTCTACAGCTATGACCTTTTGGTTCCCCTTTTCTCCAAGCTCTGAAACCAATCTCACCCAGGAAAGATAGAAAATAGAAAGTTCAATTGTCTTTCACCCAATTATTCAAACTCCAGTGAATGTTGCATGCAGATTCCACAATAACCATGCTCCTTGATTCCACTAACCAGGTTTGGTTTTTCTTCTGGAGTGAACTTCCCTGGTATAGCATACTGATCACATGCATGGACTAGTTTCAATTCTCTACCGTGTCATTTATTAGTTTTTGTGAATTGAGCAGGTTAGTAAATTTTATGTGATTTTGGTTTCCCGGTCTGTGAAATGGAGATGATACAACTAGAGATGAATGTGAAGATGAAGTAAAAACATGCTTAGTTCAGGGTCTGGCGGTATGACTTGCATGAATGTCACTCTTAGAGTTTACTATATGGAGGTTCAGGGGAATTTGGTAATTGTCCAAGATCACACAGATATTATGAAACCAGAAGAAATGACATTTAAGCCATGTGTCTCCACAAACTAAAATTTTATTCTTTCCTTTCTAGTATCCTGGCATATTTCTATGTTTATTTTTAGTAGGATAACTCTTTTCTCTTATTTTCCTGAAAGGAGTTCTGCTAGTGTAACCCTGTGGGCATTCTTTAATCCTCGCTCTCACTCTTCCTCATGATGAAAATCAACTGGTATTACTTCTCTCACATTCCTGATGAAAAAACTTGAAGAACATCGAAATTTTGAAAATACTAGACCAGGATACTATACAGCCATTTGCTTTGCCAGCTTATTGAAACAAAATAATAGTTATTTGTTATTGGGGTTGATTGGTTGTTTTTGTATTCCATAATCCCAAAGCCCTGTGGTTTGGAATTAATCTTATTTTGTATTAATTTCTTTTAATGCCCCTTCAAGAAATAATGTAATATGAAGTAGTTTAAGGAATGAATGACAATAGCCAAATAATGATGGTTCTTTCTGAAAGGTGGTAAAGAATTAAAAGCACGCCTTTTCCACTTTTGCATCTAAATTTTATTCTTTTACATCTGGTGCCTTGTGAACTAGTAGGAGGCACAGAATGAATCATTGTTGCACTATCATTAACATAATGCCCATGTGCAGATTTTCAGTTTGATAAACTGTTGGCATGTAAATATTTCCTTGAAGAAATTTCAGTCCAGCTGCTTTTGTTTACAAATCTATCAATAGTTAAAACCATCAAGTGTATTTTGCCCATTTCTGAATTATAATTACATGTCTAATTGTGAATTAATTATAAAAGAGGAAGACAAAACTACACATAAATATTTTCCCATTTCTGGACTCATACCAGGTTTCTCCATATTCATGAAATGTAATATTTTGCTTTCACATGACATAACCTTACATTTCTGCATTTATATGTACAGGTAGTTAGGTAAAATGTATTTGAGTAATGATTTGATTCTTAGGAAGACTGCTTATTGCCTTGTTTCACTTTCTTCTCTACACCGCTTAATCGTTCCAAGGCTCTAATTAAGATTAGATTTTGATATGCCAGTCACACTAACATCTAAACTGACCTGAATATTGTATATCTGCAGCTTTCCAATGTTTTAATCATATGAAATCAAAATGATTCTACAGTTGTCTTGTTCTGCTTTTCCTCTATGAAACACAACCACCAAATATAGAAATCCACAAATTAATACAAATGGTGAAAAAACACCAGTCTGTGGGGTTGTGAGTGCTCATTTGTGAGAGTTTACCAACAAGGCAATCACACTGGTGAGAAGAGATCATCTATACTGTTCAGTCCACTTAAAAGGCATCTTCTTATGCATTGTGCCTGCAACACAACAGGCATATAGTGAATGAATCACACTGGTTAGCCTGGGAAGGCTGGTGTGTGTGTGTGTAATTTTGTGCCAAGGGGGCAAGTCTGAGTGAACTGATGCTTTTAGTTCCTGTTTCCATGTCTGTCCTGGAGCATTAAGAAAGGGCATGTGGGAGATTTCAGGAGGTGACTGTCATATGAGCTCAAAGGTAGAACATTCTTAGATCAGAGAAGAAGCTTTGATTCCTTTCTGTCCCAAAAAGCTGCCTTTCTGTGTAGCGCAGAGGGTTTTTATCAGACATTCAAATGATCTGCAGAAACTCATTCACAAAAAGTCTTAAGTCATCTATAAATCCCAAGATACAAAGTCTCTAGCCTAGAGTAGCGACCCAATAAATGTTTATAGAACAATGAATCTAAGCTGAAGATCCCAACAGATTTTCTGTGACAGTAGCGGATAAAGCAGCAAGCATAGTGGACTCTTTGTGAAGCAGGTAAAGCCTTGGAGTCCATTTCTCCCCTCAACTCTGGCTACTTATCTCCTAGGTGCCAATGCAGGCACCTTCTCAGCGTCTTCAAATGACAACAGGAACAACAGCAAAAATAACAATACAAGTTGACATAACAGAGATTGGTACTTCGCGAAATGCTTTTGAAGCATTTAATCTTCAGATTTATCACATTTACTCTTAAAATACTCCTTTGAGTTAGATGCAAAACTATTGTTCCCAATTTAAAGAGAGGAAAACTATTGTATAATTCTCCAGTAAAGAAAACTGAAGCATCTGTGTGGTGGCACCTGAACCCAAGTCTGGTTCTGTTTAAGTTTCAACCCTCTGTGGTTAGTTAAATCCTATCTATATCAGAGATTCTATGATTTGCCTTTGTGATATACTCATCTGAGATTTTTGCTAAATGTGCATACACTTAGGCTTTAATAGGGTTGAAATCTAGGAAGCAGTCCTTAAATAACCACAAAGTTTAATTTAAGCAGTCTTAAGGTCTCAACTCATACAACAATGAGTAGAAGTTATTAATTTTAGCGTAAGTTTTAATGGGCTTTAAAAATGAGACAATACTGAATAGTAGTACCATTCCAAGAAAGAAGTTAGCGATGACACTCTCCCAGCGTTTGAGATGTGAGCCCAGATTTAAGGGAAAAGAAATTCTCCCTAAATCGATATATCACCCAATAAATTTATGTGTAAGTCACTCTTATGAGGTTTTTCTTGCCTATCAGGCAATTTATGTAGAAAGATCCGAAGCTTTATTATCAAGCTGATAAATTCAGTTTCTCCCCTCTTGTATTGGAAATTCCTTTTGTAATCAAATATTTCTTCCTTTCTTTTTGTTATTATACAAATAAAACAGGATATATTTTAAGGAAAGGGAAAAAATAATCAACTCAAACAATACACAGGTAATAAAGTGAAAATCTGCCTTCTTGCTCTCCCTACTTCAGCATCAAATTATATTTATCTCAACATTTATCACTGTGTGTATATATATATATATATATATATATATATATATTCCCATATAAACACATATACACAGTTTTTATTATGATTTTTTTCTGATAGTTAGCTTTTTTGTTGTTAGTAAACAGTCCATTATGGACATCAATATGAAGCACTATTGAAACAGAATACATTTACCTATACTTCATTATTTTAACAGCTGATTATTCCCTAGAGCGATGCAAATATTTTTAAATTTTACTACTATTGATGAACATTATAATAGGTATATTTTTCTCAGTCAGAAAGTAACCCTAAAGTTCACATGTTAAGCAGAATCTCTTGGCCAGGAGCTGTGGCTCACTCCTGTAATCCCAGCACTTTGGGAGGCCGAGACGGGCAAATCTCCTGAGGTCAGGAGTTTGAGACCATCCTGGTCAACATGGTGAAATCCAGTCTCTATTAAAAGTATAAAAATTAGTCAGGCGTGGTGGCCCAGGAGAATGAGGCAGGAACATCACTGGAACCTGGGAGGCAGAAAGCTGCAGTGAGCCAAGATCATGCCACTGCACTCCAGCCTGGGAAACAGAGCAAGACTCCGTCTCAAAAACAAACAAACAAAACAATAACAACAACAACAACAACAACAGAATCTCTTGTGTTTTGTACAGTATTTGTATCATTTTAAGTCAGAAAATACATATAACAGAATGATAACAATGTTTTCCTTTACTGGATTGATTGACATAGCATGCTATGAGTGTGTGTGTGTGTGTGTGTATGTATGTTTTTCCTTGTGTTTGATTAGTGATATGTCAGAGTCAGCTAGCTCATCCTCCTATCTTTTCCTTCCCCCCCCACCCCCACTTGGACACACAGCCAGGCTATTTTTGTAGCCAGGTGCAGCCTTATGACTGAGTTCTAGCTACAAGTATGTCAGTGGGGTAAAGTACCCATTTCCAATTCCTGCCCTGTCCATGCAAATGCCCACTTGCAATCCATCTTCCTTCTCCTCTCCAGACTTGATACAGAACAGCATGTGTTGAAGATGGCAGGAATCTAAGACAGAAAGGAATCCAAGTCCCTGGATCACTGTGTGTGTAAGAGTTACCTGTAGATATTGAAATCCCATGTTGGACTTTGAGTGAGAAAGAAACAATTATTGTACTAGATCGACATTACAATTTGGGGTTTGCTTATTGCTGCTACTTGCAATACATGCCACCTACCCCCCACTTCGAAAAAAAATTATGATTAAATATATTTTGCTTAGGTAACATTGAAGAGGTTTTTTAAAAAAACCACCTAGTGTATTCAAATCTTGCAGACCTGGTCAATTTTTTCTTCTGTTTATTATATTTTATTTAGGTGTTCTTTATAGAATTTACTTTTAATCAATTATGTGTTTTCCCTGTTTTCTACAAGATGAGATCTCCTTATGTTCATATTTTAGGACTGACTAACACTACTTTGAAGAGAACTAATAAGAATTTTAAATAATAGTGAAACTATTATCATCAAATAGATCTCAAAACTATAATATCCGGCATGGACATGACCGGTATACTATATGCAAGATGGAAAAAACAAAACAAAACTGTTGACTCAAGACAGCATGGAGGGCCCTATCTGGAACTCATCAGAAGACTATTTGATAGATCTTAACCAGCATCATGCTGTAAAGAAAAATAAAGATTTGCTTAAAGGGGTTGTGTATACTCATGTTTTCTGACTGAAGAGAACATTTTATACTTTTATAAAGTCTTGCTAGAGACTTCCCAAGCCTAAGAAGTTTATATTTTAGGAAACTGTAAAGTAATTTATATGGAGAAAAATTGAGAACATAATAGCCACGTGCGTATAGTATCATGCCATTGCACGGAGTCAGATTTTTGCATAAATCATGTTTGACAGGATTTTCAGCTATCTATATGGTTCATTTGGCTATACTACATTTAATGAACTTATGCCACAAGCAACTTTTCAAATGATGATAGCTAGGAAAAACTGTGACAACCTTAAAGAAGTAAACTTGACAAATGAGTGAATAAAAATCCAACAAGTTATGTAAATGCAATTTCTCCATCACAAAAAATGAATGGTTAATGGCCATTCCACTCTACATTAGCCAACACTAAAAGGCTTATTCTACTCATGATATACAAATAACCACCTTTAGCATTATTGAGAATTATGCAACAACAGATAGAGTATAATACTTTCCTATAAAGGGAATCTAAGAGTTATGAGCTGACTATTTATTTGACTTTGAATTACCCTTGGCTTTAGTAGTCTTCAGTTAAAGCCTTACACGTAATTATCCAGGGGCAAATATGAAAAAGTCAATAAGTTATTTGAGTAGTTTTAAAATCCTATTTTCTAATTTTATAAATATTATTGTTAAATAATGGAGAGATGGGATCAGAAAACAAATTTCTTACAAAAGTTAAAAATGCAAGTAGAGTTGCTAACTTAGATTGTAAACAAGGGTCATGTATAATTTGCCTTTCATTATCCTCTCCAAGCAGAACTTAGCAATTGTTATTTATTCTTATTCCAAAAACAGGACAGAATAGATTGATGATAATTGGTAATTTGAAGTTTAGGCTGTTCTCTTTTTATTTTAAGCATCATACTCTCCAATGCAACTGATAAGAAAATACACCTAGAATTTTATAAAACTGGTGGATTTGGAAAAGTTGAAAAGTCTCTTTAAGACATATATTTAACAGTAGACTTCAATTAGAAAAAGGAAAGTAACAAAACTCTAAATTAAAGATAAATATAAAAATACATGTGTAAAGATCTTTTAATAAAAATATAATTGTGATTTTAGATAAAGAATATTGGCACAAAGAGTTAATGCAACTTGTGAAAAGACACCCAACAGTTAAATTTTAGAGTCCAGATGTGGACCTGGGCCTATCTGATTCCAAGCTGATGATTTTCCTACTACAAAGACTGTATGTCAAAAAGATGATTTTTTTTAATTAAAATTCACAAAGAGAAAAGTGGACTTGCAGTGAAAACCTTTTGGTGGAGAATAAAAGATGAGAGAAGCAGAAATAAAATATGCTACAGAGTGCTAGGATAGACAAACAATATGCAAAATGCTTCCCTAATGCATATCATAAAACAGGCAACGTATCAATATTAGTAATGATGGAGGGCTGTATCTGTCAGAAGCCTTATTCTGCTAAGAACAGAACATTTGATAAAATTCTTGACTTGCCTTATTAAATATTGCATCATGAAAAATGTAGAGGAATCAATATGGGGAATTGCAACTCAGGACACTATTATGATGAGTTAAGAAAATTGGGAGTAGAAGCAAAATGATATTTGGGAATAAGTGACCATGTCATTTTTGAGTGTATTAAAACCAAAGAACTGAAGGCTGCAAGTCACAAGACACAAATCTGGGACTTTACAAAAGTGTATTTCAAAATATTGAAAGAAAGATAGTTATGGCTCTATTTCTGGCTCTAAAAATGAAAATGGCTTAAGAGATATGTATATTATATAAAATAGGCTTCTGGAGATGACATGTAATATTTAATATTTAGAAGCAGTATTATTACATTGTAGCAAATAGCATCGTATATATGTGTATACACATGCATATATAAGCTCCTCCCATGCCTCACAACCATCTGAATGGACTTCCTCCACCCCAGGGCACTCTAAAATTTAACCTGAAAGACTGACTCAGGTCATGACGGAAAATGGAGTTGGACATGTCTCATTATACCCTTCCAGTAGTAACATCAACACTGACCTTATATCTGATAAGAAACATTTACAGTCTTTTCTTTAAAGTCTGCTACTTGGAGGCTTCATCTGCATGATAAACCTTAGGTCTCCACAACCCCTTATCATAACCCAGACATTCCTTTTTACAGTTAATACCTCTTTCAACCAATTGCCAATCAAAATATGTTTAAATCTACCTATGACCTGGAAACCCCCGCTTCGAGTTGTCCTGCCCTTCAAGATCAAGCCAACGTAAATCTTAAAACTGATTGATATATTATGTCTCTCTCAAATATATAAAAACAAGCTGTACCCCAATCACTTTGGGCACATGTCATCAGGACTCCTAAGACCTTCACCGGCATGTTCTTAACCTTGACAAAATAAACTTTCTAAATTGTTTGAGACTTGTCTCAAATACATTTTGGTTTACACTGTACATATTATATTTGTATATCTATATTAGTTCAGATGTTAACTTGTAATTTTGTTTTCGTCAATAATGATGAAAAACAACATTAGCAATGTAGAGACTCTGTATCTTTGGTCTGATTTGGACCTAGCTCTTCTTTGATCAACCTGATTGTGTTGATTCCTTCTTCAATGTGGCCTTCAGTTCTTTTTCTCACAGTAGCCTATGGTGGAGTGATTAGCATGACCACTACCTTATTTACCGGTCTTTAAAAGATCACAATCCTTTGGACTGCATTTGATCTTTCAGATATAAAACTTTCATCACAACGACATTCCCACAAATGCAACTTTCTTTCAATATACCTTCTGAACAATGACTTTTTAAGTTACAGGTCAAAAAAGCATGCCTCTTTTCTATATAGGTATTGCCTTCATTTTTCGGCTATTTCATACCACTGCAAAGATTATTAACAGCCCATACAGTCACAAACACAGGATAAAACAAATTAGGTAATACCCACTTCTTAATACTTATTTGGGCAACTTGTTACTTACATAACAAATATATATTTTGCTGATTGCTATCTATAATTATCTCCTTACTAATTACCATCCATAATTCTTTAGTGTGGCAGAGACATCATGCTCACTTAACATTCCATCTGTTTTCACATTTCCCAGCATTTTAACAATTATGTAAGGCCATGTGGTTAGTTCTGGTCAATGGGCTGCGGGCAGGAGGGACATATGACACTTTTTGGCCAAAGTATACAAGAGTTAGTGCCTGACCCTCTGGCCATCTGTCTCTCTACCATAGTAAACATGGTTGTCTCATTTCAAATGGGTAACCACCATATTAAAGTAGCCTGGGTAACTGATTCACCACATAGAGAACAACTGTCTTGAAATAGAAAATGCAAATGATAGCCCTTGGGTAAAATTCATCTCACAGCCTCTTTCTAAAAACGGTGATTTTTTTTTTTTTTTTTTGCAACACACGGCCATTCATTTACTTATTATCTATAGCTGCTTTTGTTACCATGACAGAGTTGCTACAGAGACTATGTAGCCCACAAAGCAAAAGATCTGAACTTTTACTGAAAGTTTTGCCAACAATTGATTTAGAGTATCAATAAATAACATGGGATCATTCTGACATCTTATTAGTGAATCAGAACTAAGACCTGTAACGTCATAAATATATTTCTAAAATATTCTCCAATATATTTTTATAAATGATCGCACAACTGCACCTGTTAAAGTAAAAGGTATGTCTCCAACAGTATATAACAATAATTTATTTCTAAACAAACAGCATATTTAAAACCTAATATACAAAAGATAAAATGAAATACAAGTACCATTATTTAAATAAATCAGGCAACTTATGCTAAAGATGGGATAGGATGATTTTACAATAGACATTTCCCAGCATATTTTTCTCCAGGTTTATTTGACAGTATCAATTCATTTTCACTATGAATTTGAAATATTTTTTCCTGCCCCTATGGGGCATTAGTAAAGCAAGACAAATATAGTGATTGATTTAGATACTATATATTTTCAGCCTCTGCATATTGCATCAGAGAAAGTCATATCTGAAGTATAATTTAAGTAATAATATCTGAATTATTTCAAAGAAATGTAAAAGAGAGAACTGGATGATGAGAGTCATTTGTATATTTATGTGTTTGTGTGTGTGCGTGTGTCAATTTCATAACATTACACGGAATCAAAGATAAGATACTATCAGGCCTTATACTTATAAAAAATCGTTAAATATGACAACTTTTTTAACCAGCAAAAATCTACAAATAGAAATACAAAAACTATTTATAGGTAGTGGTCACCTATAATCTCAGCTAATCTCAGGAAGCTGAGGCAGGAGAATTGCTTGAATGTGGGAGACAGAAGTTGCAGTGAGTCAAGATCATGCCACTGCACTCCAGCCTGGGCGATAGTGCAAGATTCTGTCACACACACCAAAAAAAAAGAAAGACAAAAAATTGAACTAGACTTTAAGATCATGTCATCTATAATTTTTGCTTTATTTCTGTCTTTTCGAGTAAAATAATGCTGATAATACAACTAATAATTAACACATTCTTGATAAAGCTTTTTCTTACAAACTTGAATGAGTTTTGGATTTGTGTGACATAAAAATATGAAAGTATTTTTAGCAAGGGATATTTTCATGTACTCTCTGGTAACTGTGGTAACTATTAACTCTCAGAAGACAAAAATATTGTAGCCAGTTCTGAAAATAAAATATTATATATGCCTCACATGTTGTCTCCAGTACTCTTGTTATCAATTTTATAGCCTTATGAAAATTTTCCAATGTCATTGTATCTTCTTAGAGAAACTATTCAGAACTGCAGCCCCTACAGCCAGGAATTATGTATAAGGTATCAGTCCCATGCCATTACTTGTTTTAACCCACACTTATATATAGATATTTGCACATGTACACACACACATGCAAACACATATCCCACACACAGAACTTTCTTAATTTGAAGCAGTAATTTTCAACAACCATGGCTGCCAAATATAAGCACATGGGTAGCACTGAAAAACAAAAGATACCTATGTAGTTTCCCCTCTCAGGACAAGAAAATCTAAATTTCTGGTCTATGGTAGGCAGGCATCAGCATTTCTATAATTTCCCCAATTCAAGAAACTGCAATTTGATAATATAAAAGGTGTATCTTCATATTAGGGGAATTTACAACTTAATCACATTTAAAGTGGCATCATACCATCTAATAACAACCATACATATGGTTTTCTTGACCTAAAAACACATAGTAAGCTGGAACTTTAGATACATGGAATTCTTCTTTTGAGTTGAAAATCGTTGAAAGGATGAGATAAACTTGCCCTCTATGCATAGTTAAAATCGGTATGAAAGGTATTGAATTTCTGTCAAGATTGTTGTTCATTAATCTGCCAATATACCAGAAAATTTTTATATTTTTTTCTCATTTTGAGCTAAGATATGGTAATAATTTATACTTGTAAGAATATTATACTGTGTAAATACCAAATAACATTTCATTCTCATGTGCTACGTGTATAAGTGTACAATTTTTGGAAATAAGTTGAAATATATTCATTCTTCTGATTTTATATCTAATGGTTGGAATGTGTCTCCAAAAAATTCATGTGCTGGAAACTTAAATCCTTTGCCCTTATGAATGGATTAATGAGGACTTTGCCCTCATGAGTAAATTATGTCACAATCATGAAAGTGAGTTTGTTATTGTAGGAGTGGCTTTGTTATAAAAGTGATCTCTCTCTCTGATTGTCTTGCTTTTGCCCTCTTGCCATATGAATGTCTTTTGCCATGTTGTGACTTAGCATGAAGGTCCTTGCAAGATGCTGGCACCATGCTCTTGGACATCCCACACTCCAGAGCCATAAGCTAAATAAACGTATTTTTTTTTGAAATGGAGTTTTCCTCTGTTGCCCGGGCTGGAGTGCAGTGGTATGATCTTGGCTCACTGAAACCTCCACCTCCCAGGTTCAAGCGATTCTCATGCCTCAGCCTTCCAGGTAGCTGAGATTACAAGCACCCGCTACCACGCTCAGCTAATTTTTGTATTTTTAGTAGAGACGGGGTTTCACCGTGTTGACCAGCCTGGTCTCAAACTCCTGACCTTCTTTGACCGACCCATCTTGGCCTCACAAAGTGCTGGGATTACAGACTTGAGTCACCATGCCCAGCCTAATTTTTTTTTTTTTAAATAATACTCAGTCTATGGTCTTCTCTTATAGCAACAGAAAATAACCTAAGACAGGAAATTGGTGGTGAAAAGTGGTGTTGTTGCTTTAACAAATACCAAAATCTGTGAAAGTGGCTTTGGAACTGGGTAGTGGGCAGAGGCTGGAAGAATTTGGAGGCTGAAAGTATTGGAGGACAGGCTAGAAAAAGGTTGTATTGCTGTGAATGGAGAGTTAAGGGTGATTCTGGTGAGGGTTTAGAAGATAAGTCCAGAGAAGAATTGAAACTTCTAACAGATTACTTAAGTATTCTTGAATAGAATGTTGATAGAACTATGGACTGTAAATGCCATTCTGATGGGCTCTCAGATGGAACTGAGGAACAAGGTATTGAGAACTGGAGCAAAGGCTATCCTTGTTATAAAGTAGCAAGGAAATCAGCTGAACCATGTTGCTACCCAACGACTTTTTGGAAGGTGAAATTTATGAGTGACAAACTAAGCTATTTGGCAGAAGAAATATCTAAGCTGCAAAACTGCATGGCTACTTTTAACTGCTTGTAGTAAAATAAGAGAAAAGACATGGTTTAAAAACAGAATTTATTTTTAAAAAGGGGGAGCATAGAGAAAAGATTTGGAAAATTTTCAGGCTAACCTTGTGGTAGAGGATGAAAAAGAATAATCGTCTCTCTTCCAAGGGTGTGATGAAGCAATTGATTAATAAGGAGATTAGTATGGATAGAAGAAAGTCAAAGGCAATTCATCAGAACAATGGAAGAAAAGTTTAAAAGGCATATCAGAGATCTTTGAGGCTGCCTTGCCCATCTTCTATAGCCCAGAGCTATAGAAGAGCAGAATGGTTTTGAAGGATGGGCCACTGCTCAGGGTTGCCTTGGGTTTCTGCTCCCTGCATTCTGGTGCAGTGCTCCTTGGCCGCCCAAGCCATGGCTCAAATGGGCACAGGTGTGTGGCTCAATCCCCTGATTAGAAAGGCACAAGTCATAAACTTTGGTGGCATCCATGTGGTGCTAACCCTGTCGGTATGCAGAATGCAAAAGCTGTGGATGGCTTTCTCCATCTAGATTTAAAGGATGTCACCCAGGGACTCAGGCAAACTATGGGCCCAGACAGAGACTTGTCACAGGGGCAGAGCCATCAGAGAGAGCCTGGGCCTAAATGTGGGATTAGATCCAGGCTACTACAAGGGGCACCAACAAAGGCAATGTCTAGTGGAGCCCCAAGGAGAGGGCCATCCAAAGACCCCAGAAATGTACAGCTACCCACATACAATGCCAGCTTTACAGAACTGCAACCATGAGACTCCAACCTCTGAGAAGAGTTACTTGGGCTGAGTCCAGCAAAATCACAAGAGTGAGATGTGTTCAGGAGACAACACATGTGATGGTTAATACTGAGTGTCAACTTGATTGGATTGAAGGATGCAAAGCATCTTTCCTAAGTATGTATATGAGGATGTTGCCAAAGGAGATTAACATTTGAGTCAGTGAACTAGGAGAGGCAGACACACCCTCAATCTGGGTGGGCACCATCTAATCAGCTGCCCGCATGGCTAGGATAAAAGCAGGCAGAGGAACGTGGAAGGACTAGACTGGCTGAGTCTTCTGGCCTCCGTCTTTCTCCTGTGCTGTATGATTCCTGCCCTTGAACATCAGACTACAAGTTCTTCAGCTTTTGGACTCTTGGAACTGCACCAGTGGTTTGCCAGGGATTCTTGGGCCTTCGACCACAGACTGAAGGCTGCATTGTGACTTTCCTTACTTTTGAAGTTTTGGAACTTTGACTGGATTCTTTGCTCCTCAGCTTGCATATGGCCTATTGCGGGACTTCAGCTTGTGATTGTGTGAGTCAATTCTCCTTAATAAACTCCTTTTCCTATATACATCCATCCTATTAGTCCTGTCTCTCTAGAGAACACTGACTAATACAGCACATAAAGTGAATAATCTTTCTGAAGCTTTAAGGTTTAGTGTTGTTTTCTCTGTTGGATTTTGGACTTATTTGGGACCAGTAACCTCTTTATTCTCACCTTTTTCTCTTTTTTCAAATGGGAATAGCTATTCCATGCCTGTCCCACCATTGTATTTTGGAAGTAGATAGCTTAATTTGATTTCACAGGTTCACAGTGGGAGGGAATTTGCCATGGGATGAATCATGCCTTGAATCTCACCTATATCTAATTTCAATGAGATTCTAGATTTGGAATTTTTAGTTAGTACTGGAATGACAGAGTTTTTAGGCTATTGGGATGAAATTACTGTGTTTTGCATATGAGAAGACCATACATTTGGAAGGCCAGTGGTGGAATGCTATGGCTTGAATGAGACCCCCAGAAGTTCATGCTTTAGAAACTTTATTCCTTTGCCATCATGAATATGTTAATGTTTGGTTCACCCTCATGGATGAATTAATGTTGCTATCGCAGTAGTGGAATTGTTATAAAAGCCTGCTCACTCTGGCTCTCTTGGTCTTGCTCTCTCGTGATGTGAATAACTTCTTCCATGTTACGATGGAGTATGAAGGTCATTGTCAGATGACAACACCATGGTCATAGACTACCTAGCCTCCAGAATTGTGAGCTAAGTAAACTTAAGCTTCTTTTTTCAAAACTAAATTAGCCAGTCTGTGGTATTCTGTGATAGCAACAGAAAATTGACAAAGACACTATAAGTCTACATCATGGGTGCTATTCTGTGAAATGAACTAAATACACAAAAATATTTATAGAAAGATATGTATGTTGTGAAATATCTATTAAAAAGCTATATATATAAATATAGTGAATAACCAATACTATGATACCAGTGAAATAACCATTAATAATCATATATTTGAATACTTGGTCATATGAAAAGGTCAAGATATAAAAACAAGAATATAAGATTATCACTGAATAATCTCAATTATGTTAAATGACTTATTTTTAATAAAAAAACAAAAGCCTGTAGCTTTTAACTCCACAAGGAAGAGTAGACCAGTCATAATCCACACCATGTACGGTTTTAAAAAAACAAGAAGTGAAGTGGCATAGAAATCTTTGGTAAGTTGAGTTTACCTGTGTCACAATTTTATTTACAATTGACCATATTTATAGCTTCAAAGCAATTATATAATTACGAATGAGAGCTTTTCAAGGTCATGCTTGTGATGCCAATCAGTTCAAAGATGGCTGGCACTCTTGCAATGCAAACTCAGGCAATAGGTGAAGCACCAGGTTGAGAGACCTTGGAGTATTCAGAATAGAATAAATAGAAATTCACCAGCATTGCTGAGGTGTTATGGTTACTGGAATATGGAATATCTTTTCTGTCTTGGATAATATCGGCAAGGACTCTTGGAAGGCAACTTTAGTTATTCTACAGGTAAAATACCCGAATAATGCAGTTCCTGAACATGACAAGTACAAGGATTATTGTTTCTTGTTTATTTGTGTTTTGCTTTATTCCAATTTGTTTTCTGTTTTATTGACTTATGTTTAACATATAAATGCTATCTTTCCCTAGAAATGTGGAAATTGGTCAAATTTCAGTGATGAAATTGATTTGAATAATTGAAATAAATGCCTTTGAATTTTTCTTTCTTTAAAAGCACGGGTAGTACTAGATGAGACTGTCTCCTGCAGACATTCATGATTATTTATTTACAAGAACTGGCAGCCCATTTAGCGTTTTTCAATAGGCAGAATAAGATGGTTTTATATCTCGGAAGGCTTTTGATTTAAATGACAGACAAAGCAATTCAGACAGAACAGTATTAATGAAGAAGACTGCTAAATCTTCACAGTGCTAAAGGGTTATGAACAAGACAATATGGATGTTGGTTTCTTTGTAGACTTTTTAGCATTTCACAGTTTCTTAAATACTCTTGAATTTCATGGGTCCCTTTCGTGACGAATCTTTCATAAAATTTTAAATAACAAATGAGTTTTTAGAAAACATTTTTATTGTTAATTTTATAAAAGGAAAAAAAAGGCACACATTTTCCTGAAATACAATAAATTTCCATTAGTCTTTTAAAATTAGGTTCTAGGGACTTACATGTCCATTTAAAAGGGCCAAGAGTATTTGGAACAAATCTAGAAATTCTAGAAATTTGTAAAGAAAAAATGATTTTCTTCACAGTTTTGGCCTAAGACTGGTCCTGGATCTATGATTTTGAATGACCTCCAAATATAGATTTTTTTTTTACCATTTGCCGTAATAAAAATACCATGCTAATAGCTAGTAAAGTAAGTTTGGGTACATTATTGATTAACTCTATTGTTCACACACTTCCTTGAAAATATTTAGTTACATGATTCATTCACTTTGCACTTTAATCAGTCTGTGAATTATGTGACTAATCATGATAGGCCAACCGTGTGGATGATAAATTTAAGGAATAGAGTTTTCCGATGCATTTTATCTTCCAAGTACATTATCAAAAATGAAATGCCTCTAATCCTAAGGAAATATAGTGTAACTCTTGGCAGCCTACTACTAGAACATATTTTTATTCATGAGGGAACAGGGCAATGCTTGCTTTTTAGAAAGTAATATGCTTCTCTCTATCTGTGAAGCAAATTTGTTATCATATCTATAATGGAAAGCAAATAACATGTCTTACCATAAGTTTACATTCCTGGTAGCCATTACCATAATTGAGGGTATTGAAATGGTGGAAAATATTAGGGTGTAGAAGAATGGCAGAAGAGGATGCAACCTGAAGGGGAAACTGGGCTTGTTGATGCCCCAATGTTTTCTGGTTCATGTGTCTAAGAATAGGGACACATTTCACATGTTTGTTTTACTCCCTTTTGTATAAGAGCATAGCCACTCTAAGTGTTTGTCAAAATGAAAGAAAATAAAATAAATAAACAACTAAAATACCACCAAAAGGCCATGATAGCAAATCAATTTGATTAACAACCAGACAAATTAGTGAAAAATGTTACATGATTGTCTGAATTGGCAGGTGACTTGACAGAACTGATGAATCAATATAATGGTAGCTTCATAGAGAAGGGATATAATCAACAGGTAAATGGTAGAACTCTGGATAAAGTGTGTAAAGAATGGTAATATTTAGGTGCCACTTAATCATCTCATCAAGCCAAAGGATTATTATATTAAGCATATCTTCCAGAATGATTCATAATAATTATTATGTACTCAGCATTAAAAGTGGATAGAGCCTATATTCCACTGTGATTATTATGCAGTTTACATTGCACCTAAGTCTGTCATGCTCTATTTTGTGTGGTATGAATGCAATAACCCTCTAATTTGTGTCACTTTTATTCAAGTCCATTCTGCATAAGTCATTTAAAATCATCTTTTATATAAATACAAACCAGAAAATGTTAACTCTCCTTATCAGAGTGTTCAATGTTCCATCGAAAAGATCAAGTTCAAAAATGTCAAAGTGGCCTACAATTCTGTGTATATTCAGAATTCTGCCTGTGCTCTGTTTTGCGGTACCACCCCATGTTATTTCTTACAAGACTCCAATTTTACCAGTGTGCAAGTCTTCCTAAAAGAGTCTTGGGACATTCTGTTTCCTAAACCTTCAGCTCACCTAACTTTGCCTATCTTTGAATCCCATACTTTAATGAGTATAAGAGAAAGCTTTCCTGACTCCCTAAACTAGGGTAGATTTTGCTATATGTTTATAGATTAACCTGTATTTCTCTCCTGGCAAGAGTTACCACATTTCTAATGACTTACTCAGTTTCTACTGCTTGCTTTTAAGATTCATGCTGGAAGGGCTGGGTATGTTCCCTTCACTCATTAATCCGTAGCTTCTATAACTCAGTATGGCTATGTATGCAACAGCTATAGAACAAATATTTCAAGGAAATCACATACTGATAAAAAATAAGCAAGTGGAGAGCTTAACAATTTGTTTGGTTATCAAAATACTTTTACCTAATACTTTTATATTTAACATAGCTATAATATAGCTATTTAATTCCAAGTTATTTAATTCATCCATTGAAGAATGTAGTTTCTTTCCCCAGGAGGCAGCAGTACTTTTTCCTTGCTCCAATGCACATAAGCCAATTCATTCATTTGCAAGTGATTTTATTCATTCATTCATTCATTCATTCATTCATCCAGCTAATATTTATTGATCATCAAATGCCAAACCCTGGAGCCTTAGGTGTGCATTACTGAATATTGGTTTTTCTTTTGAATAGCTAATTGTATAGTGGAAAAGATGAGTCAGTAACAAATAATTACTGTATAATTTTATCATTTCTTGAAAAAAAGAAAATATGGTTGTTATGGGACCACTTTAGCTTTCCATCAGTTGTTTCAGAATTATGTAGCTACAGCATCACAGCTCTCTTTTTGCTCACATTTTATTGAAAAAATGGGTAAACAATTATAAAAAATTAAAGAAAGATAGCCTGAGATAAATAACACTCCAAACTGGATTTGCTTGCCTCATGTTATCCTCATCAAAATCACATCATGCTTAACAACTGTCTTCATCATCTGATTGCATTTCCTCCCCATAAATAGAAGGAATATTATTCTTTACTTCATTACCTGATCTCAGATACAGTAAGTTTTTTTTTTTTTTTCTGACACTAGCAGATCATCAAGGAACTGTTTACAATATTTAGGTGTTCCTGTGAATATATATTTTGCATGATATACCACAATCCCTTATATTTTTTTCTAATTTGCAGTGCATAAATAAAAATCCTTATTTATTTTCTGGTTTTGTCAAACAATTTATAGCTTCTTAAATAATCATGTTATTAAAAAATTACTGACATAAATTCAAAGAACTAACATTATTTTAAGAAGAAATTTCAGATGATTTTGTCACGATATTACCTCTAAAAAATACATTACCCAGGGTAGTCTATGGTTATTGGTTTATTTAATAAATGAATGTTTTCCACGATAAGTTTCTATAATCTTAACCCAACTTAACATTGTACTTGTCTTTTCTGCCTACAATGAAACATTGAGTTGACATCCTCATTGGGTTGTTCACAACAATACCTGGATATTTTCTTTGTAGATTACAACTAATTTAGAACCCATTAGTATGTACACATAATTTACGTTGTCCTGTTAAATGTGTGATATCTAGAATGAATCTACCATCAATCATCTGCCACCCAGTACCAATTGCCCAGCTTTGTTTGCTCTTGCCAGGGTTATGCAAAAGTCTGACTTGTTTTACATAACTTGAGTAATTGTATGACAATAACTGTTTAATTGTATGTCAGTAGCTGATTATGAATGTTGTTATATCATTTACTTCCTCTTTCGGGTCATTGATGTATATATATAGATATATATCATATATGTATCATATATAATATATAATAATATATAAAATAATATATCATATATAATATGTATATATACCATATATACCACATATATATCATATATAATATATCATATATATCATGTATAATATATCATTATATATTATATATATTATATATATCATTATATTTATATATAATATATATCATTATATAATATATATCATTAATATCATTAATATCATTATATCAATAATATCAATATTAACATTAATATTGATATTATTAATATCAATAATATTATATCTCTATATATATTATATATATCATTATAATATATCATTATATATTATATATATTATATATATCATTATATATGATATATTATACATGATATATATGATATATGATATATTATATATTATATATGATATATTATTTTATATATATATAAAAAACAGAAATTGTAAATTGAGGTAAGTAGAAACAATGCATATTTGAATGCTTTGGAAACAAATAAAAATTATCTTTTTATAGAATAATTTTCAAAAGCTTCATTGAAGAGATAATATTTAAGATAAAAAAGGAACAGATAATAAGAAGCCAGCTAAGTGAAGATTGAGGATATCAGTAATCCTGGATGCAGAAATAGCATGTGCAATGGTCCTGAGTTTCACTTTCAGGCACCCCAATCAGACGTAGATTTGGTCTTTTTACATAATCCCATACTTCTTCTTGCAGGCTTTGTTCATTTCTTTTTCTTCTTTTTTCTTTAGATTTCTCTTCTTGCTTCATTTCATTCATTTGATCCTCAATTGCTGATACTCTTTCTTCCAGTTGATCGAGTCAGTTACTGAAGCTTGTGCATTTGTCACGTATTTCTCGCGTCATGGTTTTCATCTCTGCCAGTTCGTTTATGAACTTCTCTACATTAATTATTCTAGTTATCAATTCTTCCACTCTTTTTTCAAGATTTTTAGTTTCTTTGCTCTGGGTACGTAATTCCTCCTTTAGCTCTGAGAAATTTGATGGACTGGAGCCTTCTTCTCTCATCTCCTCAAAGTCATTCTCCATCCAGCTTTGATCCGTTGCTGGCGATGAGCTGCCTTCCTTTGCACGGGGAGATGTGCTCTAATTTTTTGAATTTCCAGCTTTTCTGCCCTGCTTTTTCCCCATCTTTGTGGTTTTATCTGCCTCTGTGTTTGATGATGGTGACATACTGATGGGGTTTTGGTGGGAGTGTCTTCCTGTTTATTAGCTTTCCTTCTAACAGTCAGGACCCTCAGCTGTAGGTCTGTTGGAGATTGCTTGAGGTCCACTCCAGACCCTGTTTGCCTGGGTATCAGCAGCAGAAACTGCAGAAGATAGAATACTGCTGAACAGTGAGTGTACCTGTCTGATTCTTGCTTTGGAAGCTTCCTCTCAGGGGTGTACTCCACCATGTGACGTGTAGGGTGTCGGTCTGCCCCTAGTGGGGGATGTCTCCCAGTTAGGCTACTCAGGGGTCAGGGACCCACTTGAGCAGGCAGTCTGTCTGTTCTCAGATCTCAACCTCCATGTTGGGAGATCCACCGCTCTCTTCAAAGCTGTCAGACAGAGTCATTTGCATCTGCAGAGGTTTCAGCTGCTTTTGTTGTTGTTGTTGTTGTTTAGCTGTGCCCTGTCCCCAGAGGTGGAGTCTACAGAGACAGGCAGGACTCCTTGAGCTGCTGTGAGCTTCACCCAGTTCGAGCTTCCCAGCCGCTTTGTTTATCTACTTAAGCCTCAGCAATGGTGGGCGCCCCTCCCCCAACCTGGCTGCTGCCTTGCCGGGAGATTGCAGACTGCTGTGCTAGCAAGGAGGGAGGCTCCGTGGGTGTGGGACCCTCCCAGCCAGGTGTGGGATATAATCTGCTGCTGTGCCCGTTTGCTAAAGTCCTTGGTAAAGTGCAGTATTGGGGTGGGAGTTACCCGATTTTCCAGGTGTTGTGTGTCTGAGTTCCCCTGGCTAGGAAAAGGGATTCCATTCCCCCCTTGTGCTTTCCAAGTGAGGTGATGCCTCACCCTGCTTCAGCTCTCACTGGACGGGCTGCCCCAGCTGACCAGCACCTATTGTCCCGCACTCCCTAGTAAGATGAACCCAGTACCTCAGTTGAAAATGCAGAAATCACCTGTCTCTGTGTCACTTGCGTTGGGAGTTGGTGACTGGAGCTGTTCCTATTCGGCCATCTTGCTCCACCCCCCCCCCCCACCGGGTGCTGAGTTTTATTTTAAAAAGTGTAGTGATCTGGCCAGGTACAGTGGTTCATGCCTGTAATCCCAACACTTTAGAAGACTGAGGCACGTGGATCACCTGAGGTCGGGAATTTGAGACCAGCCTGGCCAACATGGTGAAATTCTGCCTCTACTAAAAAATACAAAAATTAGCTTGGCCTGGTGGCCTGTAATCCCAGCTACTTGGGAGTCTGAGGCAGGAGAATTGCTTGAACCTGGGAGGCAGAGGTTGCAGTGAGTCGAGATCATGCCATTGCATTCCAGTCTGGGCAACAAAAGTGAGACTCTGCCTCAAAAAAAAAAAAAAAAAAAAAAGAAAAAAAGAAAAAAAAATATATGTATGTGTATATAATGAGAGAGACAAGCTGAGAATTAAAAAAAGAAGAGGAATGTTGATATTTAGAGTCTAGGTAGAGAAGAAAAGTGATCTTTTACCTGTTGGAGAGTGGAATATAAGAATAATGAACTGAATTAAATAACATAATGATTAAGAATAGATGAATACAGAGAAACATTCTATGAACATGGCAAAAATTTGGACACTGCAAAAAGAGCAGTTTAAATTGAGTGGCAAGTATCAAATTAGACTTGAATGGGGCAAAGTGTGAATGTGGGTAAAAGGGAAAAGGAGGTGACTGTAGACAATGGTTCTTGGAAGTTTGTCTACAAAGAATAACTAAAAAGTAGGGCATCATTGGGGAAACTTGAAGAGGTTATGGGACTTTGGGTTCCAATTCTGGAGATACTGGGTCATTTTTCTAAAATAATGAGAATGATGTGTTAAAGATGAGAAAATTTCTGATGCAGGAGAGAGAAATGATACCAAAACGAATTAAGTCCATGAGAAAGTAAAAGGAAATAGGATTCACAGCTCAGGTACGATGATTGGATTTTGAAAGAAATACTTCTTCCATTAGAACAGAAGTAAAAAAGGAAATAATGAAAGTAAGGGTGGGTATGTTTGGAGATTTAACATGGAATATTGGCTAAGAATGGGGGGAGAAATATATTTGAGGTGAGGAAATAAGTCGAAAAGCATGGTAGGAAGCCTGGCTGGGTGCAATACCCACTATCTCTACAATTATTCATTTGTGCAACAACATTTCACAATATTTGAGTGTCAACAATGTGACAGGAACTGTTTGACTAGCTGGGAAAGGGCAGTAAAGAGACAGACAGTAATATCTGCTTTCGTAATTACAAATTAAAGCAATATATATGTGGACTGATCTTCTGCAGTGGAAGTGATTTTCTGCAGTTACTCAGGGGTAGACATCCAGAAGGTGAATGTCAAGGACACTTGAAAGTGGGGTGAATCTCTGGATCTGTGATTCCTTGATGTTTCTAAAGCTCACTTACTAATTGATGTCTCCTTTAATCATGGAGGATAATATTTTAAAATACATGTAATATGGTTTGGATCTGTGTTTTCACCAAATCTCATGTCTGATTGTAATCTCCAAAGTGGAAGGAGGGGCCTGATGGGAGATGATTGGATTATGGGACCCAGTTCTCATTAATGGGTTAGTACCATCACCTTGGTGCTGTTCCCGTGATAGTCAATGAGTGAGTTCTCATGAGATCTGGTTGTTTAAATGTGTGGAGCACTTCTCGCCTCTCTCCCTTGCTCCTGCTCCTCCATGTAAGACGCCTGCTCCCACTTTGCCTTCTGTAATTGCAAGTTTCCTGAGGTCTAACCCGGAAGCCAAGCAGATGCTGCCATGCTTCCTGTATATCCTGCTGAGTCCTGAGCCAATTAAACCCTTTTTCTTTATAAATTGCCCAGTCTCAGGTATTTCTTTATAAAATGTAAGAATGGACTATTACAACATGGTTCCCATTTTCCAGCAGTATTAAATTTTTTTATATCATTTGCCAATTTATTAAATGAATTTAAACTCTCTGGCATCCTTTTTACCTTTTCATATTTCATTTCTCCTTCTTCTATACTATTCTGAATTGTTATTCCCATGTCTATTGGTCTATTCTTGCGTTACTATATAGAAACACCTGAGACTGAGTAATTTATAAAGAATAGAGGCTTAATTGGCTCACAGTTCCGCAGGTATTACAGGAAGCATGACGGCTTCTGGGGAGGCCTCAGGAACTTTTCAATCATGGCAGAAGGCAAAGGAAAATCAGGCTTACCTTACACGGCTGAAGCAAGAGGAAAAGAGAGAGGGGAAGGTGTGACACACTTTTCCACTACCAGATCTCATGATAACTCACTCAATGTCAGGAGAACAGCCCCAAAGGGAAAATCTACCCTGACGATTTAATCACCTCCCTCCAGGCCCCATCTCCAACATTGGTGATTGCAATTAGATGTGGATTTGAGTGGGCACACAGACCCAAACTATATCACCATGCATGTTTGTATATTTTCTGTACATAACAAATAATGTACAGCATCGTCTTGCATGCTTTGTAACTATATAATGGCAAATTCTGTTTCATTCTACCATGTCTCTTTTTCTCAGTAGTATGCTTTATTTTTAAATGCATCTTAGTTCTCCTTCATGTACTTTAAAGATATATGTTATTTCACATAACAATATACACTAATTTAGACATTTTTTTATTATTAAAACGAAATTCAGGGCCATTTTATTACAATCAATTTTCCACACCATCTTGTGCTCCATCTCTATCATAACCCTTTCCTTTCCAAAAGGAAAAATTTTCTTGAATTCTAGCACCATAGATTAGTTTTTGTCTCTGTGTAAATATATGTATAATACACTCCCTTGTTCTGGTGTCTTTCACTCTATGATTTATCCATATTGTTGTATGTTGTTTGTGTTGCTGTTTATTTCCATTGATATTTAGTGTTTCTTCATGTGAATATTCCAAAATCTGTTTATTCCTCCTACGTTTGAGAACATATGGATTGTTTCTAATTTTGGCCTATTTTAAATAATGTTTCCATGAATGATTATACACATGTCTTCGGGCACATGTTTGTACACATTTCTTTTGTATGTATACCATTGGTGAAATTACAGGGATGCCTTAGTCTGTCTGGTCTAACAAAAATGCTATAACAAAAATACCACAGACAGGATGGCTTATAAACAACAGAAATTTATTTCTCACAGTTCTGGAGGCTTGAAGTCCAAGATCAGGGTGCTCACATGATGAGGTTTTTGAAGAGGCCCTCTTCCGGTTGCAGGCTGATGACTTCCTGTATCCTCACTTTGCTGACAGCAGAGAGAGGAAGCAAATCTCTCAGGACTCTCATAAGGTCTCTATGTCCATTCATGAGAGCTCCACCCTCATGACTTTCTCTAATCATAATTAACTCCCAGAGGCCCCGGCTCCTTTTGCCATACCACTGGGTGGTAGGATTTTAACATGAATTTTCAGGGAGGAGCACAAACAGTCCTTTACGAAGGGTGTATATATTTGCAGCCTTATGAGACACTGCCAAAGTGTCCTACAGTGCATATACCAATGTACACTTCCCATCAGTGGTGGATAAGTAGTATAGTAGCTTCACATATTTGATAGCCCTTACTATTTTCGGAATCTTGTATTTTATCCTTCTGGTGAATATGTGATTTTTGTCATTGCAGTATTAACTTTTTAAAAATGAATAATAAGGTGGAGCAAACCTTCAGTTATTCTTTTTTTGTGAATGGCCCATTCATGTCTCTTTTTTCTTTCTCATTTGGATTACCTGTCTTTCGTTTCTTAAATTGAGGACTTCTTTTTATATTCTCAACATGAGTCCTTTATAGAATATAATGATCACGAATATCTTGTTTTATTTGATCTTGCCTTTTCTGAGTCACTTAATGCTTTTTTTTTTTTTGGAGTGTGTTTCACACAATAGTGTTTCACTCTTGTTGCCCAGACTGGAGGGCAATGGCACGATCTCAGCTCACCGCAACCTCCACCTCCTGGATTCAAGCGATTCTCTCACCTCAGCCTCCGGAGTACCTGGGTTTACAGGCATGTTCCACCACGCCCGGCTAATTTTATATTTTTAGTAGAGGCAGGGCTTCTCCATGTTCATCAGGCTGGTCTCAAACTTCCGACCTCAGGTAATCCACTCGACTTGGCCTCCCAAAGTGCTGGGATTATAGGCTTGAGCCACTGTGCCCGGCTTAAAGTTTCTTTTTAATAGACAGAGTTCTTAATTTTAATATACTCTAATTACAAAACAAGGACAAGCCTTTCTTCTTTGTTTAGTAGTGACTTTGTTTAGCAAGTGACTATATATGTGGCTGTTTTTTGACTGATTTGTCTGTATGCTTGAGACAAAACCACACTGTATCAATTCTGCAGTGTAATAATAAAAATCTGTTCTAACATTGTATTGGACAGCATAGGTCATTTGCATTTCTATGTAAATTTTAAAGCCTGCTTATTTTAAAACACTGTGTGTGTATATTTTTGTATTTTGTGATTAATAGATGTATAAAAATTTACAGCTGTTTTATCTTTTTTTGTGCTTTGATTCTATCCTATTATATCTAAAAGTTTGCTCTTTAAAGCTTTGTCTGATATTGGAAAAATTATAAACAATTTTTTGTGTTGTTTTAGTTGTTAATAGCCAGTTATTATTTTAAAAGATATTTTTATTTCAACATTTCTGTGTACTTAAATTTAAGGTATACACTTTTAGACAAAACAGTTTCATGTATAAAATTCATATAACAACCTCTATCTGTTAATTGCAGTATGTGGTACATTTAAACGCAGTATTATTTCTAACACATTTGAGTTTAAATAAATCATTCATCTTATCTGTTTTTTGCTGCTATAAAATTTTATAAATTACATTATACTATTTTATTTATACATGATATCGCCAGAAAACTGTAATTTTAAAACTTGGCTAATTAAAACTAAAATTCTTAGAATTTTCCTAACTCTATGGGTAATTCAAGGACCTTAGAATAGTTAAAAGCCTATATTCCCTTCTATAAGTTAGATTATTTTCATGTATCTTAGTATACACATATTTTAGATAAGAAAGACATCATTATTGTTTTGTATATTGAATATTTTTATGTATATCTGTAAATTCATTATGTGTTTGTTTCTGTGTTTATTTAATCTTAGAATTTCTTTCTTTTGCTTAAAGTACTTCATTAGTATAACTTACAGTGTAGCCTATGGTGACCAGCTTTTTCAGTTCTTTGTCTAAGGATGAAACTGGCTTTCATTTTTGGAAGGATTTTTTTTTTTTTTTTTTTTTTTTTTTTACTGAATATATAAATTTCTAAGACAGTTATTTTGTTTTCACAATTAAAAGTGTCATTTTAGCATCTTTGTTTTTGTGGATGTTTTCGCTGCTGGTATTACCATTGCTACCTTGAAGGCAATGTTCCTGTTTCTCTATTTTGGGGATATTTGCTTTTTTGTGTTTTTCAGACATTCTTTGTTTTATAGAGATTGGTGTTCATACTGCTTTTGGTATCTGTGGCTTGATGTCTTTTGTCAGTTTTGAAAAGTTATTATACATTATCACTTCAAATATTGAATTGATGCATTTTCTCTATCCCCGCTCAATTTTGCATATTTGTATTAGGCCATTTCGCCATGTCCCAGATGCTTTTTACACTATTTTTTCTGTATTTTAAAATTTTTTTTACTTCTCCTTTTCAATCACTTTTTTTTTCCATATTTTTGTTTGTTTGTTTCTTTTTCAACTTGAGCAAATATACTAAATTGGATTGGCAAATCCGATTCACACAAATCAGAGATCATATTCAATATCGAATATTACTATTTCAAGAATCCATTAATCAAAAGATTCAGATAATGCTAAGAGGGTTCTGGAACAGCAGTGACCAGTTCCCACTAGTGTGGCTCCTTACTTCATCAGGTATGTCCCTGCTGCTTGGAATAAATAAAGTCTATATGTGAGAGATAATGTACAACTGTAAAATTATGTCGTTTATGTTAAGTACATTTAAACAGAATTTTACGGATGACTATGATGAAGTTATTGTTCCTTAGCATTTTGTTTTTGAGATGATTCTCTTTATTCTACTTGATTCATTCCTTAAATTACAATAATCATTGTTAAGCATCTATCTTCCTTGTATTTCACTTATTAAATAGATTCTGCCTATAAATCTCTCACTATACTCTTTGTCATTTTTATGTTTCATGACTTTCTAAAGGTTCATCAATATTTTCTTCTTCAGTTCAATACAAATGCAGTCAAGTAGAACATGTTCAACACTGTGGTCAGCTTAATAGACCACAAGAAACATACAAATGACCAGAAATCTAGAAATAATCAGAATGTGAAACTTTTATAGTGATTCTGAACATAATATATCAACTTGGCTGAGTATTTCAACAATACTACATCTATGTGAAGAACATATTAAAGTGGTTGATAATATAAATAACAACAGTGACAGATTTTAAAGGTGTAATCTTGGGAAGAAATTCCCTTTCTTCATTTATGATATCACTAGATAAAAATGTCAAAAGTTTTTGAAATTAATGAGTGAAACACACACATATGTGCAAACATACATACCCATCTCAATATTTTTTTCAACAAAATTATTTATTTAAATTTTCAAATTTGCCACAAAACTTTAAAGAATATTTTGATGTTCTAAAATTAAGTCCAACTTCTCAAGGAGAAAATTCTGTGAGTCTAAAAATATTCAAATCAGTTAGAAAAAGGGTCTGAAGAGAATTCTAAAAGAGGAGTGTTGAAATTGTTTTTAGCAAAGGTGATATTTTTGGATTAAGGCCAAAGCTTCAATATATTAAAAAGAAACAATAATACTTTAGATATAAAATTTTGTTATTTTATTGTAAGACTGGTGCCATTATATTATAGCTATAACTTTAAGTACAGTTTTAATTAACCTAATTTATTATCAATCCAAAGAAAGATCTTTTATTATTCTTTCTCTGCAAGAAAATTACAAAGTCTTTATTTGAGGTATAATTTGGATGTCCAGTAAAGTGTAGACTTTTATTCTTTGACCTGTGTATACAGGAGATTACTTTTGTAAGATTAGTGAGGGTTTATTTTTAAAAATTTGGACAGAATACTGTAACAAAAATAAGGTGCTTAAATAATAAAACCTCGGAAGCTACTAGGATAAGCTAAAAATGTATTAAAATTCTATTCTTTTTCTTTTTAATGGAAGTTTGTTTGTGATTGTTTATTTGGTAGGTTGTTGGTTTCTCTTCTGGATTTTTCCTTAAATGCATCATTTATAATTGAATATATATCAAAGTTTCTTTCTTAAACAACATCTGATATTTTTGTAAAAATTACTATTTGAAACAAATGGAATCATGTTTTTATGATGATTTTTAACCTCATTATATTCTCTTCCTTTCCTTCCTTCTATCAACTGTCCATTTATCTATCTATTCATTCATCTATAATTGCTTGGTATTACTGCATATAATTTTCAATTCCAATGTCTCTAATTGTAACCATTGTAGATGGAGTTTAACTTTCATTTGTAGGCATAATTCGTATGAACTATTGATATCATTTGTTATATACCTTCACAATTATTCTAAAGAATACAGCTGCACAAAGAAATTTGACGTTACATTAATAGTTTATTGAAGATCTGCGAATCATGGTTGGAGTGATTTTTTTTTAACTTCTTTGTTTTTGTTTGTATGTTTGGTTTTGTCAAATACACAATTCTCAGTTTTAGATTTACAGAAAAATTGCAAAGATAGTGAAAGAGATTTTGTACAGATTTTACACTATTTTATCTATTATTAACATCTATTAGTATACTAAATTTGCTACAAATAATGAATATTGACACACTGTTGTCAGCACTAGTCCATACTTTATCCAGAGTTCCTTAGTTTTTTACCTAATTTCTTATTCCTGTTCCGGGAGCTCGTCCAGAAGGCCGTAGTAAATTTCATCCTCTTGTCTTCTTAGGCTCGTCCTAGCTATGACAGTTTCTTAGACTTCTGTTTTGATAATCTTGACAGTCTTAGAGGATTACTAATCAGGTATTTTGTGGAATGTCCTTCAGTTGGGATTTGATGTTTTTCTGATTATTAGACTCTGATTATGTGCTGTTGAGGTGAAGACTACAAGAAGTAAATTTCCATTTTTTTCACATCCTGTCAGGGTTCTTGCTGTCAACAGGATGGATCCCTGTTGAGGCTGACCCCAGATCTCCTGATTGAAGTAGTATTTGTAAGGTTTCTCCACTGTAAATTTACTTTCCCTTCTCTCTCCTTTGATAGTGTCCTTTTTGGCAAAAAGTCATTCTGTAAAACACACAATTAAGGAGTGGAAAGTTGTGCTCCATCTTTTTGAGGGTGGAGTATCTGTAGTAAAATGGATGTTTTGTCAAATAGGTCATGGATAGATAACTTTTATTTTCCTTTGTATATGGTAATTTCACAGGAACATTATTGTGTCTGTGACATTTTGATTTTCTTTATAAAACAAAACTTATTATATTTTTAGCCTTTTAAAAAAATCAAGCAAAAGTGCAAAAGACTGAAAATTTAATTTCTAATTTAATATCATTAACATATTAGCAGGGAGTGTCTTAAATGAGCTAGCTGACAATCAACTAGCACAATGCAAGACTCCGAGAAACTTAGGACTTTAAGTAAATGTTAATGTCAGAAGAGACATAAGTCAGATGCATGAAAGGCAAGAGAGGTTTGGGTTAGAGCTTGGTGGTAGAAGATGCAAAATATCCAAAAGACGGCATGAAGATTCTTATCCATGAGGGAAAGAGAGTGAAAGAATCAGGGGTTGCTGAAGACAATTATCACCCTGAAAACATGCCCTTAGGTATGGACTTATGATGACACAGGGGCTGTTAGGTCTCAGCCCTTGTCTCCTGCCCTCCACCTTAGTGCTCTAAAGTTACCTAAAATTTTGGACTATTTTTTCTGACTGCTGTGATTGCAGCCATTTAGAAAAGTTGTAGACATATTCAGAAGAGGGCAACTAACTCTACTTGAGATATTAAGGAGAATTACATAAGCTAGTTCTTGAAACTCAAATGGCTGTTTGACAAAGATGGAATAGGGAGAAGGCATCCTGGACCAAAAAAAAAAAAAAAAAACAGCGTTGATTATGTCAAGGATAGTGTGAAAGTCAACAAGCACCTAGAGAATGACAATTTCAGTGTGACTGGTAGAAAACGTTGATGGAGGGAAATGACCAAAATAACTGTGAATAAGTTGGTTGTGATTAAGGGATTTGGACATGTAGGATATTACGGGCTAGAGAGACCTAGAGAATCTTTGGTAGTACAGAGGTACGAAGGTATTGATTTCACTGTATATAAGAATGGATCTGAATTAAACAAGTAAAAATGTTTACTATATCTTTTAGGGAAAGTGTTTAAAGTCCCCCAGCACTGAACCAGCAGTTTTTTATTTTTATTTATTTTTAAAAGTACTTGGGTGGCCTAAATGAACTAACACATTTCTGTAGCAGATTTAACTCAAGAAAAACAAAACCAGTTAGCAAATAGTTCTTACATTTATGGGTATACAATAGATTAACAATCACATATTGGACTTTATGATTGGCCTAATTTTTTGACTTAAAACTATGCCAAATATATAAACACAGACTAAGGCACTAGAATGTTTAAGAAAATAAACTCTTAAATTCTATAGTGACTTCTCCATTCCTGGAAATCATAGGATATTTTATGTATTTTAACTGCATTAACATCTAAGTAATTTTGTCATAAAAAGGCAACATTGTATTCTATCTGCTAACCTGTGCATTTTAAATTCTTAAAATAACACTGTATTTTATTTTTAAACCTGAGAGGAAAATTAAACGAAACCAATGCATCAGTAATTTATTTGTCAGGTGTTTCTATTTTTGTATAGGTTTTTATTTTTATTTTTTTTCACAAGTCCTAACCTTGTCTAGGGTATACAGCACTCCTTGATATGGTTTGGCTCTGTGTCTCCACCCAAATCTCATATTGAATTACAGTCCCATAATTCCCACATGTTATGGGAGGGACACAGTGAGAGATTATTTGAATCATGGGGACAATTTCCCCCATATTGTTCCCATGGTAGTGAATAAGTCTCAAGAAATCTGATGGTTTTATCAGGGATTTCTGCTTCTGCATCTTGCTCATTTTCTCTTGCTGCCACCATGCAAGAAGTGCCTTTCATCATCTACCATGATCCTGAGGCCTCCCTAGCCATGTGAAACTGTAAATCCAATTAAACCTCTTTTTCTTCCCTGTCTCGGATATGTCTTCATCAGCAGCATGAAAACAGACTAATACAGTAAATCAGTAACAGTAGAGTGGAGTGTTGCTGAAAAGATACTTTAAACTGTGGAGGCAACTTTGAAACTGGGTAACAGGCAGAGGCTGGAACTGATTGGAGGGCTCAGAAGAAGACAGGAAAAAGTGGGAAAATTTGGAACTTCCTAGAAACTTGTTGAATGGCTTTGACAAAAATGCTGATAGCGATATGAACAATAAGGTCTAGGCTGAGGTAGTTTCACATGGAGATGAAGAACTTGTTGGGAACTGGAGAAAAGGTGACTCTTGTTATGTTTCAGCAAAGAGACTGGCAGCATTTTGCTTCTGACCTAGAAAACTTCGAATTGAGAGAGATGATTTAGGGAATATGGAGGAAAAAATTTCTAAGCAGCAAAGCATTCAAGAGGTGACTTGGGTGCTGTGAAAAGCATTCAGTTTTAAAAGGGAAACAGAGAATAAAAGTTCAGAAAATGTGCAGCCTGACAATGTGATAGAAAAGAAAATCCCATTTTCTGAGGAGAAATTCCAGCCAGCTGCAGAAATTTGTGTAAATGAGGAGCTGAACGTTAATCCCCAAGACAATGAGGAACGTGTCTCCAGGGCATGTCAGAGGTCTTCACGGCAGCTCCTCCCATCAGAGGCCTGAAGGCCTAGGAGAAAATGATTTTGTGGGCCGGGCTCAGGGTCCCTGTGCTGTATGCAGCCTAGGGACTTGGTACCCTGCATCCCAGCCACTCCAGCCATCGCTGAAAGGGGCTAATATAGAGCTTGGGCCATGGCTTCAGAGAGTGCAAGCCCCAAGCCCTGGCAGCTTCCATGTGGTATTGAGCTGGCAAGTGCACAGAAGTCAAGAATTGAGATTTGGGAACCTCTGCCTAGATTTCAGAAGATGTGTGGAAATGCCTGTATGCCCAGGCAGAAGTTCGCTGCAGGGGTGGGGCACTCATGGAGAACCTCTCTTAGGGCAGGGAAGAAGAGAAATGTGGGTTTGGATCCCCGACACAGAGTCTCTACTGCGGCACCATCTAGTGGAGCTGTGAGAAGACAGTCACCATCCTCCAGATCCCAGAATGGTAGATCCACCAATAGATTGCACCACGCACCTGGAAAAGTTGCAGACACTCAATGCCAGCCTGTGAAAGTGGCCAGGAGAGGGTTAGTGTCCTGCAAAGCCAGAGGGGTGGAGCTGCCCAAGACCATGGGTACCCACCTCCTGCATCAGTGTGACCCAGATGTGAGACATGGCATTAAAGGCGATCATTTTGGACCTTTAAGATTTGGCTGCCCTGCTGAATTTCTGACTTGCATGAGGCTGGTAGACCCTTTGTTTTGGCCAATTTCTGCCATTTGGAATGGCTGTATTTACCCAATGCCCGTACCCCCATTATATCTAGGAAGTAACTCACTTGCTTTTGATTTTACAGGCTCATAGGTGGAAGGGACTTACTTTGTCTGAGATAAGACTTTGGACTGTGGACTTTGGAGTTAATTTTGAAATGAGTTAAGACTTTGGGAGACTGTTGGGAAGGTTTGGATATGTGTGGACATGAGATTTGACTTATGGTTTTGACTGGTTTTGAAATGTGAGGACACAAGATTTGGAGGGACCAGGTGAAAAATGATATGGTTTGGCTCTGCGTCCCCACCCAAATCTCATCTTGAATTGTACTCCCATAATTACCACATGTTGTGGGAGGAACCTGATGGGAGATTATTTGAATCATGGGTAGTTTCCCCCATATTGTTCTCATGCTGGTAAAAAAAGTCTCATAAAATCTGATGGTTTTATCAGGGGTTTCTGCTCTTGCATCTTGCTCATTTTCTCTTGCCACTGCCATGTAATAAGTGCTTTTCACCTTCCCCCATGATTCTGAGGCCTCCCCAGCCATGTGGAACTGTAAGTCCAATTAAACCTCTTTTTCTTCCCAGTCTCAGGTATGTCTTTATCAGCCACTTGAAAACAGACATGGCACAGAATATTATCCTTTTGTCTGGGCACAGTGACTCACACCTGTAATCCTAGCACTTTAGGATGCTGAGGTGGGTGAATTGCTTGAGTCCAGAGGTTCAAGACCAGCCTGGGCAGCATGGCAAACCCTGTCTCTATTAAAAATACACAGAAATTAGCCAGGTGTGGTGCCATGTGCCTGTAGTCCCAGCTACTCAGGAGATTGAGGTGGGAGGATCACCTAAGTCCAGGGAGGTCAGGCTGCAGTGATCCAGGAACACACCACTGCACTCCAGCCTAGGCAATGAATTGAGACCACTTTTCACAGAAAAATAAAAAAAAAAAAGAGAAGAAAAAGAAAAAAATATTGGCCTTTTTATCTCTTGTTTTCTGATCTGATATTTGAATATCTTTTAAATTTGCATATTATTTTTCCTAAAGTTAATGTGTTCTTTAGGAAAAAATGGGCAAAAATTAAACTAACTAAACACAACTAATGAAACGATTGTTTTCAACTTAATAAAATGGACTACAATAATCGAACTTTTCGTTCAGACACAACCACAATGTCAATTCTTGTTTTTCACAACAGGAGTCAGTGAAATCAAAATATCATTACTCCCAGGAAAGCTATAGAAAAATATAAATTTTATATTTGGCAATACACTTTGGGTTAAATTTAACGCATTTTTAGAGGGAGTAGAGCTTACACATAAATGTCATGAACTGAAGAAATTTTAGCGCTTTCTGTGGACAATAAATTGTGCTCAATTTAACAACCCAACTAAGGGTAAAGTGAATATATTCTAGGTAGAATTAAATAACTATGACAGCAAATATTTTTATATCTAACATAATTTTTACAAAATGCACAAATTATAAAAGATTTCCAAATGCTCATGTACTTGGATGATCTTTGTGATGGTTAATACTGAGTGTCTACTTGATAGGATTGAAGGATGCAAAGTATTGATCCTGGGTGTGTCTGTGAGGGTTTTGCCAAAGGAGATTAACATTTGAGTCAGTGGGCTGGGAAAGGCAGACCACTCTTAGTCTGGGTGGGCATCATCTAATCAGCTGCCAGAGTGGCTAGAATATAAAGCAGTCAAAAAAAAAAAAAAAAAAAAAAAAAAGTGAAAAGACTGGATTTACCCAGCTTCCCAGCCTGTATCTTTCTCCCATGCTGGATGCTTCCTGCTCTAGAACATTGGACTCCAAGTTCTACAACTTTGAGACTTGGACTGGCTCACCTTTCTCTTCAGCATGTGGATAGCCTATTGTGGGACTTTGTGGTCATGTGAGTTAATACTTAATAAACTCATATATATATATACACATATATATACACATATGGGAGTTTTTATATATATATAATCTAGAGGGACAGAAATAATGGAATATATATATATATATAGTCTGAACTACATATAGCTATATAACTATATATTATATTTTATATATTGTATTATATTTTATATATTATATTTTATATATTATATATTATATTTTATACATTATATATAATATATTTTATATATTTTATAATCTTTGCTAATAGTTATCTAAATATATAACAATATATAACTATGTATAACCATATAACTATATATATAGTTATGTAACTCTCTCTATATATTTTTATATATTTATACATAGTTCAGTCCCTCTAGGAACCCTAATACAATCATTGTTCTTCACTTTTGGGTTTATGATTTCTAAGTATTTACATTGATTTTAGAGGATGTCATTGTCATGCAGCACTTTTCTTATTTTTATTAACTAAAAACTAGTTAGACAAGTTATATATTTCAAGAAAATGCAAACTATCATGAAATTACATGCAGGCAAAATTTCTGCCAGTGAAGACACCATTTCATCACTTCTGGAGTGTATAAACCATCATAAAACTCTGTTATAAATGTATCTATAAATAGGACTACATTTCTCCTTAATAAAAGGTGGACAGATTAAACAGATTTCATAGCACTTAGAACCTTTGACTATTACAACCAGTTGAAAGTCTTTTCCTCTCTTTCCATGAAGGTTCTCTCTCATATTTCTTTTTCAATTAACTCAACTGTTCTTTTATAGTCTTTGCTAATGCTTCTTTTGCTTGCTATTTACATCACCAGAACCAGGGAACCCTTAAGAGTCAAATTTACTTTTTTCTACATAGGATACACTGCCTGATGTTGACAAAAATGTGCAACTGTCCAGAAAGTTTGTATTAAAGTGAATCAATTTAATTTTGATAAGAAATAAACTTTGTTCTTACTTGGATAAGGTGTCTACCCATGGCAAAGATATTAATTTTTTTGAGTTTATTCTACTTGAAGTTTGTTGAACTTCTTGGATAGAATGCTTTTCATCATATCTCAGGAATTGGAAGCGATTATTACTATAAATAAACTTTATGTTCCTTTTTCCCCTCTCCCGGGACTCCCGTTATGCACTTGTTGATACACTGATAGTTTCCCAGAGATCTCTGTACTTTTTGCTTCATTCTTTTTTATTTTGTTCCCCTGAGGCCAGAAAATGTAAATTGACCTACCTTCACGTTCACTGATTCTTTTATCTTCCAGCTCAAATATGTTTTTAGCACCTCTGGTGAATTTTAAAATTTCAGTTATTATAGTTTTTCAGTTCCCAGATTTCTATTTGGTCTTTTAAAAAATCATTTCTATGTTTTATCGATATTCTCCATTTGTGAGAAACTTTCTCATACTTTCCTGTCATGCTTTAGAAATTGTTTCCTTTAGTTTTTTCAAAATATCTATAATAGTTAAAGTCTTTATCTAGTAAATCCATCATCTCGGCTTCCTCAGGGACAATTTCTATTCTGTTTTCCTGAGTATCAGCCACATTTTGCTGGGGTTTTTCTTTTTGCATTTTTCCAATCATTCGTTGAAAACTGGACATTTTAAATAATATCATTGGGCAACAATGGCAGTCAGCCTCTCTCCTTGTCATATTTGTTTTTGTTGCTGTTTATTGTTGCTCTTGTTGCTATTTATTTATTTAGCAAACTTTTTGGACTAATTCTCCAAAATCTCCAGCTGCTGGAAAAACTTCTAGGTAGCTTGCTTAGTTGTCAACCAGTGATTGAACAGAGAGTTCCCTAAATGCCTTCAACCAATAAATCTCCAAACTGCTATACATTTTGCCCCTCTTCTTTCTCTGTGAATATTGGTTGGAACATACCTTCCACCCTCTGGCAGTTTACAACTTTGCCTTCACCTTCACTCCCAGCTGGTGCATAGCCCTGTGGTCAGCCAGGAGTAAAAACCTGGGCCTTCTTATGTCTTATGCACATAGCCCTACACAAGCCATGGCTTTCTGGTTCCCCAGGAAATGTTGGAACTTTTCAAAACCTACTAGGCATATCTTATTCTCTGATTTTTCTTTTCATCTTTCTGTCTAGCCTTTTGTTTGCTCCAACTAACATCACTGTATCAGGCAGTAGCAATGTAACAAATCACTACTTTTTTTTTTTTTTTTTTTTAAACACACACTCTGATCATAGGGCTTTCCTCACTGAATGAGTTCTGTCAGGTAAAATAATGTCAAGATGTGTGAATGGGGATTTTAGGAGTTTTCAGGTCAAATAGTAATAATTTTCTGAAAATAGATTTTTTTATTTTTATTTTTTATTATTATACTTTAAGTTCTAGGGTACAAAGTGCAGGTTTGTTACATATGTATACATGTGCCATGTTGGTGTGCTGTACCCATCAACTCATCATTTACATTAGGTATATCTTCTAATGCAATCCCTCCCCCCGCCCCCCTCCCCACTCCCCACAATAGGCCCTGGTGTGTGATGTTCCCCTTCCTGTGTCCAAGTGATCTCATTGTTCAATTCCCACCTATGAGTGAGAACATGTGGTGTTTGGTTTTCTGTTCTTGCGATAGTTTGCTGAGAATGATGGTTTCCAGCTGCATCCATGTCCCTACAAAGGACACGAACTCATCCTTTTTTATGGCTGCATAGTATTCCATTGTGTATATGTGCCACATTTTCTTAATCCAGTCTGTCACTGATGGACATTTGGGTTGATTCCAAGTCTTTGCTATTGTGAATAGTGCTGCAATAAACATATGTGTGCATGTGTCTTTATAGCAGCATGATTTATAATTCTTTGGGTATATACCCAGTAATGGGATGGCTGGGTCAAATGGTATTTCTAGTTCTAGATCCTTGAGGAATCACCATACTGTTTTCCATAATGGTTGAACTAGCTTACAGTCCCACCAACAGTGTAAAAGTGTTCCTATTTCTCCACATCCTTTCAGAGAAATGCAAATCAAAACCACAATGAGATACCATCTCACACTAGTTAGAATGGCAATCATTTTTTTGTTGTTGTTGTGGAGCTTCAATTCTATTCTGCCCCAATGTAGCGACTGTTGTTTTCATAGTTACTGTTGTTCTAATTCTACTGATCTTCAAAGCTATTGAAGTGGAAGAGAAATACGGAGACAGAAATTTGGAAATAGGACATTTTAAAAGGTGGCAAATCTTACTGTCCTTAATAAAAGTCAACTTTAAAAAAGTAAATAAATAAACACACCTCAGGTTGTTGCAAGCCTTTAATTAATTCTTAGAGTTTTTAAAAAATTAACTTTGACTTTTTTTTTTTTGGCCATATATCTCACTGTTTTTCTGAAGAAGAAGATTTTTGGAGGTCCTTACTCTATCCTTCTGGAAGTGTTTCCTTCTTATGTTTGTAGAGCTCTTTATATATTCTAGATAAAAGGTTTTTTTATCGGGTATATAATTTGCAAATATTTTCGACTTTGTGGTTTTACTTTTCATCTCTTAACAGTGTTGTTCAAAGAGTAGAAATTATTAACTTTGATTAGTCTAATATACTAAGTATTTTATTTAATATATTGTATCTTGGGTGCCCCCAATAAAAATTATTTGCCTAATCAAGGTCACCAAATTTTTTCTTATGTTTTCTTCAGGAAGATATATAATTTTAGTTTTTCTTATTTATTTTGATATATTTTTTACATCTGGCATTAAATATGAATTGGTCTTTAAAATATGGATATCTAATTTTTCTAGCATCATGTGTTGAAAAGACTATACTTTCTCATTGGTATGCAATTGTATTTCAATCAGAAATTTGTCATCCACAAATATGTGGGTCTATTTCTGATGTCTTAATAGTACTGAATCTTTTGATCTATGACTACAGTGTATTTTCCATTTATTTCTGTTTTAAAAATTTTAATTTTTTGAATTAATTTCCAGTGTTCCTGTCTAATACAATCACTGATTGTTCATTACGTCTGTATAGAAATATAGTCTTTTTTACAGTGATATTGTACTCTTCAGCCTTGCTAAATTCACTTATTACTTCTAGTAGCTTTTTTTGTACATGCTTTGACATTTTCTACATAGACCATAATTTTGCCTTTGAACAAAAGGCAACATTTTATAACAAAAGTTTTATACCTTCTTTTTTCATCAAGTTACTTTTATTATATATTTTCTTTATTTTACTGTCTATAATTTCTAGTATGATGTCGAATAGAAATGGTGAGAGTGGACATCCTTGTCTTGTTCCTGATCTTAAGGGAAAAATATTTAGTCTTTTGCTATTAAATATGATGTCATTGGTAAGTTTTTATATGTCCCTTATCAGTTTGTAGAATTTTTCTTCTATTTCTAGTTTGATGAGTGTTTTTTCTGGATGAGTTGTTGAATTCTGTAAAATATTCTTTTCTGTCTCTATTGAGATGGTCATTTGATTTTTCTTTTATAGATTGTTAATATCATAAATCACATTGATTGACTTTTGAATCTTGCATTTAGAGAATGAAACCCCGTTTTTATGCTATATATTTTTTTATATTTCTGGATCTGATTTTAGAATAATTTATTTAGATTGTTTTCAGTTCAAAGCATTTTATAATTTCTGTTTTGTTTCTTCATTTACTGTTGGTTATTCAGAAATGGTTAGTTTTCAAATATTTGTGTAATTTTCATATTCTTAGGGATTCCTTGTAATCCTGACTCTAGACACACACATTTTCTGATCAACTTTTAGTTTCAACTTTCAGCTGTAACAATGAGCAAAAGAATTCCTGATTTCCCCTTGTTACTTATATTCATTTTTCAGAAATGTATGATTTTATATTTATATGAATTTATCTAACCAGTCACTTACGTTAGAGTTTCAATCTAGAGTACCAGTACCTGTGAATATTCAGAAAGATATAAATCTGATTCAAGAAGAGGTAATGATTCTTGGAAAAACACGTGTTGCCACTGGTCTCAGGTAGGACTAGATAGAGCTGACTCTATTTTATAACTCTGCTCACCATCGCAGATAAGTTCATACTAGGATTCCAGAGACAGTGCAGCTCTGAAGACTGACCAAAGCCATGAGAGATAAGAATATACAAAAGCAGTGACTCATTTGATCTGTGTAATTTCAAATTTAAGTCTACATTAAATTTATGCTCACTCTTTTTCCTGCAATCTCGCTAAAAGTTGGTTGAGATTCTCCCTCATACCTGATAACTTATTTTATTTAGAGAGAAACACTTTGAATTATTATTTACTTTACTGCTTTTAAATAATTTTATATGTTTAATTAGTGAGTTTGCTATTTTAGAATTATTTATTTGCTATTGATTTTAGGCAGACCTATATCAAAGAAAAATATTTCAAGGACAAATGGTAGAAAATAACATAAGAAGAGTAGATATTTTTGGATAATTTCTTAGTGATGCCATTAAGACCTCTAAATTCAGACAGAATGAAACTCTACTTTTCAAATACAACTGTTTATTAGTTTTTATTTGACATAAATTAATAATGTTGCTTTTAATGTGCATCAGTTATACACTGTCTTGGTTTATCCAAAGGAATTTCTAGAAAGGAAAAGAAAATCTTTCTGATGTGATTATGCAAAAGCCATCAGACATTGTCAAACTAAGACAATCATCTTGATTATTTTTGGTTGTTCGGAGGATAACTAAAATCCACCCAGACTAAAAAGTAGCTCTTGGGAGGCAAGCAATTTGATTTTGTAATGAAGTGTGCTTTCTCACAAGGTGATTATAATAGAGTCTGAGGGGATAGGGATGAAAGCCGTGGTAGATTATCTTTCATTTCCTAAAGTCTTTCATATCAGAAAGCTCTGGGAATGTGGTCAAATGGCCCTTGGGGCTGATGTATCTTCCAGTAAGCTGCTTTGATACTAACAGGGTTACATGTTTAGGACATGAACATTCCAGCATCTGCTCCTTCAGGCACTTTGTTTGGCACGTAATTCATAGTTCCTGAATACGAAGCAATGCTGAATCATCCATGGAAGAGTAGAGCTATTTTTTCTACACTGTCCTTTACTTCTAATGCCCAATCGGAGATATTTTACACCAGCTTCTTCACATGGAGAGCTGTGCATATGTTTTTATAATGAGAGCACTGTCTTCCAGTTGTATTCCCTCTTCAGATCCTAAGAAATGTCTTTTATTTTTAATTCAAAACATATATCCAAGGAAAACCAGGCTTAAATAATTTTTCTTCATTTATAGATACATTGTTCAATGAGAGAATCATCAGATTCATTAGAATTTGAAGAAATTTATGATAAGTCTATATGAAAAGTCATAATTTAAATTTTATACTCTGTGAAAACCAAAAACATACTCATTTAAATTTCATTCGAACTTGGGAAATGAGATTCTACTCTGTTATACCCTTACTAAATAGACTTTTTCTACCACATGTTGCCTAAAACCAATTATCTTGCCACTTTAGCCAGATGAGAGAAACTGTAGCTGTTACTTTGAAAGTTAACTGGGATTTGGAACTGGTTTTCATGGATGAAATTAAATAGAATAAACTATATTACAAAGAATGTTTTATTAAAAGTTATAATTAGCTGGTGAGTATATGGGAAAATGAAAAGGTAGACTTCTTTCTATAAGAAGAAAAAATATTTTAAAGATCTGTATAAAAGAGATTGTTGATTTTATTTAACGTGAACAAATATATACTGGAAAGAACATATAGTATACTGGAATTTGTCCAACTCTTAAAGTATAAAGTATAGTATATTGGAATTTGTCCAGCTATTAAAAATAGAATATTTACAAACAGATAAGTCAGAAGTACTTCAGGAGAAAGAGACTAGTTTTGGTGGGGAAAGATGGTCAGTGCTTACCATTTTGTAATCAAAAGAGTGAGGCAGATCAAGAATGCAGTTGGAATACAATCCGGTATATTCAGGAACTTCATTAAGACCAAACAGGATAAGTACCTCTCCCAATGGATGCAGGCATTAGGTCTTGTCATGTTAATAATATCATATTGAAAATGCTACGTTAAAACCAAGTAAGTAAAAACTAAGGCCAGAGTGACCCATTATTTAACTTTTTATTTCATTGTAGACAAAATTATGTGGAGTAGTTCATGAAAAAGGAAGCTAACTTTTAACGGGATCATAGATTTGGCTAGTAAATAAAAAGAATAACACTGAAATATAAGCTCAAATATTCTTGGGCATTGCCCAGTTGTCTAATTTGTTAAAGGACTGTAAATAAGTCAGTGTCATTAATTAATTTGTAAATTTTGTGTTGCCTCATCTATTCTGTCTGGTACACATTAGTGCTTAGGTGGAACAGCTAGCCCTAAGAAACCTAAATTTATTCTTCTGTTGGATTTTTATATAGTCTTAGGTTATCACCAAAGGAGCTGTTTTACTGTCCACTTTGTCTTCTGCTTCCTCCTGCCCAAACGAGTCCATCAAATAGGGTCCATCAAAATGAATACTATTTTACTTGTATATTCTCTAAGAATTGGAATAGGTGATGGATAAGGACAAGGTGCCTACTTTAGAAATTTAAATACTAAATTAAGAATATATTTGGAACATTTCAATTAGTATTTGCTCTGTAATTTAAAATTATAGAATTCAAGTCCTGAATATCTTTAGTTATTCACTTTAAAAATGTACCCTGTTCACACTGTAAACAGATATAATCAAATTAGGACATATGAAAGAGCAACAAAATATTTTATAATCATAGTAAAAACAACCTCTACATTTATATTTCTCCGAGGTGCTATGCACAAATGCAAATTAGGGGAAAATTAATATTTTTTCTATATTTGTGTGAGCTATTCATCATATAAATATCTTCATTTCTAATAGTATTAGAAAGACCCATTCTTTGTAGAAAAATGTCATTTCATTATATCCGTTGGCATCTATTGAGTATCATCTGCATATAGATTGTTGTGCTGGAGGTAAGGCAGGGTGAAGGTTCAGGAAATACCCTTTGAAATAATACCCATGTTGTCAAGGAGCTTAAAATGAAGTGCTGTAACTCCCAATTCAGACATTCTGGAAATATTTGAATGATCAATGTGGTGGGTATCTGTTGGGATAAAACAAATATACCGTTAAGGTATATTCTCCTGGGATGAAATACACCATTAAGGGATAGAGGGAGAAGGACAGTAAGAGGCAAGGAAGGACAAAGGAAAAGAGAGAGATCAGGATAGTGGGGAGCTATCCTGTGCATTGTAGAATTTTAAGCAGTAGCCCAGGCCTCTATCCACAAGATACAAGTACTACTCCCTGTACCCCACTCCTAGTTGTGACAACCTGAAATGTCTTCAGACATTGATAAATATATCCTGGGGCAAATCCACTTCTAATTGAGAACCACAGATGTAAGGGAAAGAGGTTTTGAGTATGAAATAGCAGATTTTTGTGCAGATGGCCCTCTGAGTCTACCTTCTCTTCACCCCAATCAATTCAGCCAGTGTGAGGAGTAGAAAGTGTACATAGACATGTGATGAGAACAAATTTCATACAACTTACCAGGAGCATTAGCGGACCTCATGATTCCTGCTGGATTCAAGAGAAGGCTGTCAAGTATCAGGACTATTATCAAAGATACATCATGTGAGCCAGCTCCTGACAACTTCCTTGAAAAAGCGGATGTGTACTTATATACGTATGTTTGTTTTCTGTAGTTTTAGAAAGCGATATGTAGACATACACACATATGCATGCTACTTCTCTTTATTCTAGTCTCATGAAATGGTTTTATTGAATTTAAATTTCAATAGTAACCCTACTGTACTGTTGTAACTCTTAGGCTGATATCTGAGAAAATAATGATTGCATCATTATTAATTTTCAAAGCAATAAAATTATACCTTTAACTTATAATCTGTGCATCTAACAGTACATATAAATTTGATGGCTTTGAGAGTGTATGGGGGTTTTTGCTACTTTTCAATGCTAACTGAACCCAGAAAGAATTAAACAGCCATGTGGGCCTTATTGTAGCACATACCATGGTTTCAGGGTATAGTTCCCTCATCAGCAGCTTCAGTAACACCTGGGAAGTGCTAAAAAGGGCAGTTTCTCAGGTGCCACATCAGACCTACCATATCACTCTTCTGTTTCTAGTTTACCAAGAATATGTCTCATGAATGGAATTTGAATTTCATAGAATTACTGTTCTCCCTTTATGGAGATGAGTTTTAAGATTTTAAAAAATAGATTAACATAGCTTTTTGAAAATACTTTTAAAAACAATCTTTGCATGCATGGAATACATATGATGGGGGAAATATATAAGTATTCCTTTTATATATTGTTAGCTTTATTTGGCTAATATTTAGCATTTTACAAAGCATCATGTGAAATTAGATTTTATGTTTTCATTCTTGTACTTCCTTTGTCTGGATAGAGTGTCAAGTTTTTACTAGCCTCATAAAACTAGTCGGGAAATGTTACCTCTTACTTCCCATGAAATGTTTTTATAGGACTCAAAATTTCTCCCTGTGAATGTTGAAAGTACATATTTCTAAAGCTGTCTTGGTTTATTTATCTGCCACAGTTTTTTTACTTTAAAAATATTGATGTAAGATTTTTATAATTACGAGATCATGTAAAGCTCATTATTTTCTTGAATCAATTTTATTAATCTACATTTTACTAGGAATTTCTTCTTTTAATCTAAGTTTTTCATTATAACAACTTATAGTTATTGAAATATTTTCTGTTAATCCATTTTATTCCTTGTAACTCAAGGTATATTCTGCATTTAGGCAGCATTGGCATTGTTTGGGAGCTTTTAAGAAATGCTCAATCTTGAGTCCCATCTCAGAGCTACTGAAGGAAGTCCCAGTGATGGATTGAAGTATGTCTTCTTCAAGGCTCTACATCGAAGTCCTAACTCCCAATTACTCAGAATTTGACTTATATTTGGAGATAGGACCTTTATATAGATAATTAAGATTAAATACAGTCTTATGGGTAGCCCCTAATACAACATGGCTGGTGACATTATAAAAAGAGGAAGTAGAGAGTAGAACTGCAGGTAAGAGAGGCTTGGAAGCACTGAAGGAAGGGCATGGTGGAAAGAGGTTGGTTAACAGATACAAAATTACAACGAGATAGGAGAGATGTGTGCTGGTGTTCTGCAGCACTATAGAGTGAATATGGTTAACAATAATTGAGGGTGTATTTTCAAAAAACTGGAAGAGAGGATTTTGAATGTTCACAACACCAAGAAATGGTACATGCTTGAGGTGATAGATATGCTAATTACCCTGATTTGATCATTACACATTGTATACATGTATTGAAATATCAATTTGTATCCCATAAATATGTACAATTGTTATGTGCCAACTAAAAAATAAAAGAAAAAATAGGAAGAAGAAGAGACACCAGGGATGTGTGAGAGCACTGAGGAGAGGCCATGTAAGGACACAGATGAAAGTCATCTACAAGGCAAGGAAAGGGCCCTTACGTGGAAACCAACTCTGTTGACACCTTGATCTTGAACTTCTAGCCTCTTTAAGTAAATAAATTTCTTTCTATGAGTCACCCAGTCTCTTTTTGTTATAGCAACCCTAGCAAACTAATACAGTCATCAAGTCATTTGTAAGCACATTTAATATTGAGAAGCATTGTTTAATCTTACTTGCATCTATAGTAGTATCCCTGTTTTTATTATTACTCTAATGTTATTGTTTCTTGGCTCTTTTTACTATCTTGATCAGTGATTCCAGAAGTTTATCCATTTCATTAGACTTTAAAAAAAATAACTTTTAGCCTGTTTAATCCTCAATATTATGTCTTTGTGGATTATTTTATTATTTTCTTCTATTACTTTTATTATTTCCCTTTAATTTATTTGAAATTATACTATTGTTCTCAGAATTTTTCAGATTAATACAACTGATACTATACAATGGGACAAAAGTATTAATTTTAAATTAGGCAGATGTAGGATTTTGACCAAATATGTTGACAATATATAGCTATCTATTTACTTATTCATATGTCTTAGAAATGTTGAGGCTTTTTAGTTCAGCTAAAATTTGAAAAGACTTCTCTCTCCTCATTTCCATAAACTCTAAGTGCAGATTGTATTGGTGCATTCTTCATGACATAGATGTGAACTGATTATGTTGCTTCAGCTGTAAGGGGAGGTTTAAAGCTGCTTCACAAAAGTGTCATAGCCATGTAAGAGGCAGCCTACCATCTCTTCAAACATCAATAAGGGCCTATTTTTTTTTTTTTTTTTAAAGAGAGAGAGAGTAAAAGAGAGAGGTTTTTGTGCTATATATCTATATTCCACAGACATTTAGTCAACATATCCTCTTGATTGTACTTTCAGGTATGTTTTTATGTCTTCTCTTAAAACCTTAGTCCAAAATCCTATCGTCCCTCACCTATTATTCGAAGACTAGATTGAAGTGTTACAAGTCCATGCAGGATGATATATAGTATTTCCATATAGTATGGGAAGTATTGTCTTCCCATAATAGTGAGTGTTCACTGAAGAATACATCCTACCAGTGTTTAAAAAAAAAATACTTTAATACTTTGCTGTTGCTTGTAGAATAAGAACTACATTTCTCACCATGCTTGACAAGACTCTTCATATGTCATTTATTCTGACTTGCCAGTCTCATCTTTTGATACTCTTTCTTTTGTTGTGAAAGTTCAACTTTTCCAGATCTTGGTTTTATTAATCTCCACTGAGTGGCCTCAGACATGCTGACCTCTAAATGATTTTCCAATGTACTTTCACCTAATACATTATTCCTAACTCTTCATAGCTAACTGGGTAGTTATCGGGACCCTGCCTTCTTAAGACTAGACCTGTTTCCTCAGCTATAAGCTCCAATTACATCTTATATTTCTTCATAGTAATTCACACAATGACAAGCCAGTAATCAATTGTGTATAATAATTAGCTATTTCTAGTCTGCCACCTTGCTATTATATAATTTTTATAGGCAGGTATTAGATCTATCTCATTCACCACTCTAGTGTTTTAAGACAATGAAAACAAGTAGAAACTATGTAATTTAAAGCAAATGTCATGAGAATTTTCAGTACATTTGTTATGCAACCAAATCTAGTAACTCCAATGATCTTTTCTGAAGTTATAATGAAATTTATAAAGGATAATAAATCTGATTATAGCACACAATAGCTTTCTGGATGATTGAATCTTCATTCGTTTTATCACCTAAAAGTCCTCAGAATAAGTCCTTATATTACATTGCATTGGAAATGTAGTATAGTAACAAAAATGTGAGCCGCCCCCACCCAACCCCATGACTGGGTCCCCTAGAGTTTTAAATCATCAGATTTGTCTATACGGAGCCTTCATCAATTCATGAATTAGGATTCAGATTTTCCTACCTCTGCACTGGTTACCAGAAGTTTCTGCTTATGGGTTTCAGCTTTGGTAAGTTGTGATTCTCAATATCAGTCTGTCTGCCTCTTCAATTTGGGGAGCATCAGATTGCCCTGCAACTTCACTTCTTAGAAGGATCTAAGATGAGTTGTTGATTTTTCGATTTGTTCAACTTTTTACTTATTGTGAGAATGGAGCAGTGTCTTCCAAGCTACCTACACGCTGGACCAGAAACTAGAAACTCCTATAATGTGAGCTTTAAAATACTTTTGGAAATTTCAGACATAGATGTTATCATATGGGCCAGGTACTGTCCTCAGTGCTGTACACATTTCAGCACATTTCAACCTTAAAACTACTATAGGAAATAGTCACTATTATGGATTCTACTTTACAGGAGAGGAGACAGGCACAGAGCAATTAATAAATTTTCAAGAGCCCACATAGCTTCATAACTTACAAATGATGGCACAAGAATATGAATCCAACCTGTTTAAATCCAATCCGTGCTCTTAATCTAGATGCTATTGTTCATTGGACACTACAGCTATTTACATTCTTTCTGCCCTTTCTTCTTTATAAAGTAGCCTAATTTAGTTCTGGAACCCACCTGTCTTAAGTTGACCTTCTCCTTTGGAAGAAGAGGTCTCATCCATTCCTAGCAAGAGCTGACATACAGGGCTAACTGATTATGGTGGTTCCATTCTCTTCCTTTAGAACTGGTATAGGCACAGACATACAACAAAATTCTGCTGAAAGAGACATGAGGGAAGTTCCAGGAGACCATTTGAAAGTTTTTTGTTGTTGTTGTTTTTGTTTTTGTTTTTGCTGCACACTATCATGTCTGGATATTATATCTGGAACTTCTGGAGCCATCTTGTGAATCTAAGGAGGTCAAGCTGGGAAAACTGGGAAGATAAATAATAAAGAAGCTCGTTGGCATGGCTCACAACTGTAGTCCCAGCAACTTGGGAGGCTGAGGAGGGAGGATTGCTTGAACCCAGACGTTCAAGACTGCAATGAGCTATGATTGCACCACTGCACTCCACCCTGGGCAACAGAGTGAGAGATTCTGCCTCTAATAAACAAATAAATGGGATAATACAGAAAGTACCTGAGCTCCTGGTTATGTCATGAAGCTGCTAAATTTACCTAGCCCTGGAGCTAGCTTTGTGAATTGTTTTTATGTAAAACACTAACATTGCCCTGGAGCTAGCTTTGTGAATTGTTTTTATGTAAAACACGAAGATTTCCTGATTGTAAGACATTTTGATAAGGGTTTTCTTAAGGGTACCAAGAGTAACTAACTTGATAGAAAAAAAAAAAAAAGCGGGGAGGGTGAGTGAAACTTAAAATATTTTTTGGAGTTATGTCTTTCATTTACCAAATGGTATTTCCTACTATAAGATTCAGAAAATTTGGTTCCTAGAAATAAAAGCAATGTTCTGCAAACTTTCAAGATAAGTAAAAATGCATGGTATTGAATAAGGTAGAAATTAAAGTCAAACTCTCTTGTTTCAACTTGTTATTCCAACTCTTACAAGTGTTATAGCCTTAAACAAGCTATTTAATCCTGTTCTAGGCCTCAGATTCCTCATGTGTAAAACAGATAACTAATAGAAACTACCTCAGAGATACTATGAGGATTAAATAAGAGAATCTATGTAAAGTTCTTAGCAAGTACCTGAGACATCATAAGAACTAAATAAATGTGAGGTATTATAATGAACATTTTCATTTTCTGAATTACAACATTCTTTACCAATTTTTCTCTGCCTTACAAGATAATCAAGTTCCTATAAGGGAAATTCACATGGGAAAAATATTAGTTCCAATTATTGTACCTTACTAGGAATGCTTATTAACATTCTCAACCTGTATAGTTGTAAAGGAAGAAATAAGAATTAGATTTTTTTCAACTAAATCACTTTAGAAATAAGTTTATATTTTAGAATTGGCTTTTTATACTAGTTACACTGTTGATTTTTCATTCTTTGATACAGAACAGCAAAATGAAAATTCATATGATGTTAATATTAAGAATGTTAATCTTAAATTTAGAAAATTAAACTTAGTTTTCAATTTGTACCAGGTATTGGCCATTGGTAGTTAAGATTCTGATACCTTGTGTGCATCTTTTAATTTATTTTTTTAAATGAATATAATATACTAATGAAATGGAAGTTTCATTTAAATATGCTTGCATAATAAGCTGCTACTGAGTACTTGACAAGGATGCGTACTTGTGGTAAGTATGAAAATAAAGTTGCCATTTTCCACTATATTAATCAGTCCCTTTGCCTCTCTTTTTATAACAAGGTTTTAAAAAATGCATTTTCCCAAGACTCTTCTTGTTCATTTATTTTGTTACTTTTTTTTTTAATTTATTATTATTTTTTAAAGCCATAGACCCAATGATTCCCTCTGATAGCCTTTTCTCATTTTATTCTCAATAATGACTCTTTGGGGAGCAATGCTATGGGGAATGAGATTGATCACCCATCACTGCTGCTGATGTGCTGTTTAACCAAGCCGGTGAACCATATACTGTCATCATAGAGGGTATCAAATCAACAGTGTGTGCCATGCAGCCTACACTCCTGTGTACCTAACAATAATGATAATCTTTTAGTTCATTAGACAGCCCAAGGAACTGCTAAGTAAGTTGCAAGAGAAAAATGTTTTATGCAGTTCAGGGCAATCTATGTGACTGAAGAAGTTGAAAAACAGTAGCTGGGGTATGTGACTCTCTGATTTAGACATTATATGTTCAACTGATTTCAGCATTTAAGTTACTCTAGAAAAAGAAGTGTGTTTTAGTTTGTATCTAACCTCATCATGATATTTAAAAGAGATTCATAATTCTTAATGACAGTGTCTTATCTCCTAAATCACTTCTGAAACATGAAAATTTATTAAGCTGTTTTGTTCACTTTATTTTATAAGTCTTCTTTAACATTATGCCATAATAGTGTTTGTTTAGGATTTGGAAAAACTGTTTAGAAAGGAGAAATAGAAAATCATTATATTTGTTAGTTAATTGCTTTACATACCAACATTTTGCTCCCCAGTGAGAATGTCAGATTTTCTAAAACAACATGCCTGTTTTATGCCTATTTTATGTCAAATCGTGGTTATACAATGCACAATTATTACAGTCTGGTTGCATGCTAGTATAATTATGTTGAACTTACACTATTTAAGTGTACAAGGTTGAGCTAAACGTTCTCAAATACTTTAGTTTAAAGTTGGTTATTTTATGATGAAGTCTACTTGTGATGCAAAAATCAATTGCTTCTGTTTCACAGAAAATTTGCCATTCATCCTGTTTTCTCCAATTTACATTGAGTATAATTTAAAAAAAAACCTTTCTTAATATATGCAAATTAATAAAATGTATCTTTCACATATCAGAAAAATCTTATTGTACCCAAACCAAATTTTTGTACAAAGACAGATTTTTAATTTATGTCTCCCTTAGAAATATCTAAAGGTAAATAATTTCTAAACATTTCTTAGAATAGCTATAAAATTGTCAATTCATGTAATGAAATAATTATTAAATGTTAATATGAAGTATAATATAAAGAATTTTTTCAGAATTTTTAAAGATAAACAGAATTCTATTAATCTTGAAAATTAAAAATGTAATCTTTATATGAAAATAAATATAATTCAATTTAAAGTAATCTCCAATAATTCTTAACATCTCTTCCACTTAATTAAACAGAAGCAGCTTTTTCTTCTTTTGGTACTTCCCTGTCAAAGTGGATTGCTTTCTCCTTTTTTGGCAAGGCCTCTGTTTTTATCTTTTTCGACTTATATTCTGGGTTTGAAGAGAGTGCCTGGGTTGATGTAATAATAATTCATAGGAAAATGGATTGAATGAAAAATAACTCCATGGATTGTTATTGATGATGATGTTTTTGCAGAAATTTTAGAATATACTAGTTTAAACTCTGCATATATCACAAATAAAAATATAATGGGACATATAGAAAGCAATTTATTTGAGCTTCTTTGCTTGATAAGTGTGTTCAGATGTTGATGATATTACTGCTTTTGAAGTCACTACAGACGGAGCTCTACTAAACCTTACAGATACTCTTTTAACTTTATATATGCATTATGTGAGAAAGCTTAATGAAGAAGGAGGGAATATAAGAAAGAATAATATGCACTTTAATAAATCATATATCCTTGTGCTATTTAAATGTTTCTTCAAGGTTGATTGAAACTTTAACCTCAGTCTCAATAAAAAAGAAAAGCTTCAAATTTGCCAGACCTTGAATTTTTACAACACTATGTTGAATTATGCAGTGATCAGTCAATTATTCATCTCCCTCAGCCTGAGATAGCTGTGCTTTGAAAAGCATGCAAAAATGGGGCTACAGAATGTGATGCTGTGTCAACACATTTCACTCAGGATTGCTTACAAGACAAATTTTTGTTTCAACATTGATTCTAGTTTTCTTGATGTTTGCTTCTAATAAGGTACCTGTTACAAATCAATTTCAGTTTGCATGCTTTAGTTTCTGATTCAAGATGATACACTGCCAAAATGACATTACTGCCTTTCCACAAATTTCTACACCTGTGTGAGAAATAGATATCTTTCATATTTCAAGGTAATCTTAACACAGGACCACAAAAAACAAGACTACTTTTTAGCTAATGGAATAAGCAAGAATTGATGAACTAGTTCTAAACTCCAGAAGAGATTTATCTGCAATAGTTGATATTCTTAAAATAATATTTCTTTGATAAAATAAATAGAAAGAAGAATGCAGAAATATAAGTGTGCTGGCTTCCAATAAATCCATTGGCAATGGAGGAATTCTGTTGGGGAAGGAGAAGAAGATAAATATTGCAGGAGTGATGAAGGGCACAGACTTTGGAATCTGAATCCTAGGTTCAAATCCGTGATTCTGTCATTTACCAGCTTTTTAACCTAGGGCACTTAGGTTTATGTCTTTGAGCCTCAGGTTCTTCATTATTATAACAGGGAAAGAACACTTATCTCATAAGATAGTTATGGAAATTGTACAATATAATGTATGCTAAGAATTTGAAGCACAATATTTAGCCCAGGTGAGTACTTAAACTAATTGTACCTATTTTTTTCTACTGGTAGTAAGAGTAGAGAATGGAGATTCACAGAGATACTTGGACCACAGGGCACACTTTCTAAAGTCAGTAAAATTGATAAAAGATTCCCTACTAATGCATTAGCGAGTACTAGCCAAAGTACTCTTTCAAACTCCTTTAGCATATTTACATTTAATAGGAAGTATTTGGAAATACAAAGAGTGTCTGGTAGTAGCTACTTGTTTTGGTTCCCCATAATGACAGCTCTGCCTTTTTTGTAATTCCCATTGAACGTGGTTACCATGGTCTGCTTTTATGGGGATCTTTCCAGCATAAGTAGAATATTCAGAGACCCAACATGTTTCATGAAATTCAAAACTCAGTTGATTTTCTATTTAAAGTGAATACATCCAAGCAGCCCAAATTTGACAATAAAATTGTCCCACATGTTCAAGGAAAGCTGGCTGACTAGAAAATCTGGGACCTATTCAATTCAGGCACACGGTGTACACACAGTTTTAGTTTCAACATTTAAGACTTTATTTTACAAGCTAAATTTTGTCAGTTTAAAGACAATACTTAAAAGGTATACATTATCAAATTATATATAACTCAGTTCAAAATTAGCAAAGTAAATATAGTAAATAATTATATTAAATTATCACATGTAGTAAACAAAACTAGCTACTGCATTTCTAAAATTAGACATATATGCTAGCCATAGAATTAAAAGTACTACAAACCATTTTTATCAAATATGTAAAATATTGAATGTTCTAGGTACATTTTTATTCCTGGTTCAATATTTTAAAAATAACATAAACCAACTCTAATATTACAAAAATATGTGAGACCAAATGCATACCATAATTCAGGTGGAAAGAACATTTGAGAATAACAAAAACAACAATAAATTCAAGTGTAGCCTTTTTACTCTATGGAATATCAGTTTACTTGCATCATTGTTCTAAAGGTATAATTCTCTCTGTATAGAAATGCTGAGTAAAAATCAGTGAGGCATGAGTTAATGAATCTAGGATCAAAGGAATCTGGGAATATGCTCCATTAATCTTATAAAAGCTACAGTGCCATTTATTCAAATAACATGTTAGAGAATTTAAAACTTAAAAACCTTAGTGGTCACTGACCTCATTAGTAGTCGACTGTTTACCTAGATTTTCCCAACTTCAAGAAACAGTAATTGTAAATTATTACGTATTTCTAAGTGATGACTCCTGCCATATTTGAAGTTAAGAAAGGATAAAGGAGCTCATTTGGAATTATTAAGAATTATATCAGGTGAAAGAACAGATATATTGAAGGAGCACTGTGATCATGGTAACCAGGCCTGCAGGTTTGGGAGTGAGAGATGTGGACCTACATTCAGGGTCTGTCACCTCCTACCTATATATAACTATGAACAGAGGTTCAAAGTTCTCAATTTGCTAATCCAAAAAGTGATGATGATCATACTCAAAGGGTTATTCTAGCATGAAATGAGGTACAAGTTATAAAATACTACTTACAGTCCTTAGCACCTGCTGAGTGCTCCAATGTAGTATTTACTGACCTATCGTGACGGTCTGTAAATAGAAGGGAGGAGTGGTTGTTCTTCAGAAATCTTTCAAACTATTGTATACACCTAATGTGTTTCCAACATACAACAACTTTCGCTAGTCCTTTATCAATTTCAATTAATATAATCTATCATCTGTTTTTTCTTTTTTACTTTTCCTTATTTTAATAATTGACTTTCCATCTATTCATCTTCATCATCATCATCTATACCACCTATCTATCATAAATATACATGTATATAAGTTTATACCTTCTTTTTAATTTTCAAATGGTGATTCACCCTATTTTATTCAAATACTCAGTTTTGAAAATTGGGATATATATATCTATATCTGTATCTATATCTATGTTAGATTCATCTGTGAAGCTGTCCATAAGGTATAAATAACTGGGTCCCATACTAGATTTGAGTCAAAATTCCCAGGGGTGGCACATAAAGGAATGATTACTTTAAAATTTAAAAAGGCACTTTCCCAGGTTATATTGGTACATTAAAAGCCACTGCAGTAGAATATTTTATGTGTTTTTTTTTTTTATGTGGTTCTGCTGTTACATTAAGCCAAGCAAATAACCAGAGACAAAGAGTAAAAATTATGCAGTTTATTAGAGGAAGTAGTTTTATTCTTGCGTGTATTTAATATGTTTCATCTTGTTCCTAAAATTAAATCAATCCAGTTTTTAAAAGATGGGTATTTTGGCATCTTAAAATAGATTAAAATGAATGAAGGTGGAGAGAGAATAACAAAAAAACAGTAGGAAATTAAGGTGAATTTGAGATGAAGCTTCATATGAAATGTTCAATGTATAAAGACTTATGTACTTGCTAAATACAGGCCACAATTTTTGCTCTAAGCTTCGTCCAGCCAAAGCAAGGAAAGAGAAATGAGCAGTTTTAGTGTTTACATAACCCATAAGTTAACAATTAGCCAATGGATGAGGAAGCACAATTATTTCTGAGACACTAGTAATAAACTTCTACAATTTGTTTGACAAAAGGTCAAAATAGTTGGGCAGATTTTGACTGTCATATTTGAGCCTGGAAAATACAAAATTTCTAGAAAAATGGAAAGCTTTGTGTCTTTATCTATAGTGCAAAGATCAGAAAAATCAAGTCTCTTCTTCCTACAAATTAACCGGAAAGTTAACTTCAAGTTTAGCATCGTATATATAATCATATAATTCCAAGACAGAGAAAACCACTTCTGAACATGGCTCTGTAAATTTTTAAGCTAATCTTACATATCTTAAAACATCTATATTTTTTTCTTGAAACACATTTTAGTCTTGGAATGAAATACTACCTTTCCTCTAATCACACCAGAGGTAATAACATGGTTGCTAAAAGGGCTTCTTCTACTAAAGCTAGTACAAGTGATGAGGCCATTATAATTTAGGGTGTGTTCCATCCCTTTGAAAGAGGTAATTCCACATGAGATGACTGTAATAGATACAGTGTGCTGTGATGTAGTATACAATAATAGAGTATAATATAGCATTGTATGACTGTGGGCCTTAGAATGACAGTCCCAGGCCAAACAACTTAGGACGATCAATTTGATTTACACATAAGGGTTGATGCAAACCAAGGCACATGAACATCAGGAAATCCATTTAGTCCTACCTGCACTGATAGAGGCCTAGAAAATAGTCATTTTCTTTCCATCTTTTCTTGCTGTTCAATTTTGGTTGAGTGCCATATAATGTACTGAAATAAACTGTCAACATACACTGCTGTTGCTCATTGGTAAAAAGCTCTGCTGCTTTTTGGATGGTTGACAAAGTGTCTATGGCATCAGCACAGAATCTTGCAAGTACAAAATTAGATGTATATCATGCCATAGTGAAATGCGGCTTTGCTGATAATACTATCCATACATACTTTTACATCTATGATTTCTTTTAAATTCAATTCAACACATATTTATTGGGAGGTTTATGCACAAGTGCTACACTGAGTGCTGGATATACAAGAATGAATAATACATGGTCACTGCCCTTGAGAATACCACAATATAGTAGGTAATACAGGTGTAAAAACAAATAAATTACCATAAAATATGAAAATCCTTTTAGGATGATAAAGAAATGTGCTGTGGGAGCTGAGAGAAGAGAACACTTAACTTGTAGGAAAGTTATTGAAGAGGTGCCATTTAGCCTGTGTTTTATGAGAAGTAGAGATTCTTTTCCTATTCTAAGCAATAGGAAAAACATTTGCATAGTCCTAAAACTTGAAAATGTGGGAATATTCATCATATGTTGGAAAGTTCAGTAAGGCAGAAGCATGAAAACATCATATAGGAAAAGAAGCTGGGTGGAGAGGAGAGTGAGTGGAAGAAGAAATCGTGGCTTTAGGAATAGATATTTGGGGGTGTACAATGAATGACTCTGTATGCCAAGAATTTGGATTTTGGTCTATAGTCAATGGGCAGCCAAGGTGAGTTTTAAAGTACAGAAGTAACAGAGTCATTTTTTAAAGATAATAATCACTTTGAAGGGGTTAGAGAGGGGCTGTGGTAGACATTGCTGCAAAAATTTGAGAGAGTTAGGAGAATAAACCTGGGATAAGATCATGGCAGTCACAATAAAAATAGAAGCCAGTTTGAGAGACATTTCTAAAGGAAAATGAAAAAAGATTTAGTGAGCAACTAAATTTGAATCCGTAAGACAGTGATATCCCAAGGAAAATCAAAGTTTCCATCTTAGAAGAACAAAAAATGGATGGTAACCCTCCTGACTAAGAGTGAAGATACTAGGCACAGTATGTTTTGAAAATATTGAATTGAATTCAGTTTTTTTGGGAGGGTGTGGTGGGTGGGGGAGATGGAGTCTTGCTCAGTCACCCAGGCTGGAGTGCAGTGGCACGATCTTGGCTCACTGCAATCTCCACCTCCCAGGTTCAAGCAATTCTCCTGCCTCAGCCTCCTGAGTAGCTGGGACTACAGGTGCACACTGCCACGCCTGGCTAATTTTTTTTTTGTATTTTAGTAGAGATGGAGTTTCACCGTGTTGCCCAGGCTGGTCTTGAACTCCTGAGCTCAGACAATCCTCCCACCTTGGCCTCCCAAAGTGCTAGGATTACAGGTGTGAGTCACCATGCTGGGCCTGAATTCAGTTTTACACATGCCCAAGCTACAGCATTTGTAAGATAGCACATGTGAGGCATTCATGCATGTTTGTTGTTTAAGCATTTGTGAGGACAGGTATAGCCTGGTTCTCAGGAGGGAAAGTACAGGTAGGATAGAGACTTGAGATTCATCTACTTGTAGAATGTAGTTCAAGTCACAGACATTAATAAAATTCTATGTGAAGTACACTGGATTGTATGTGCCTCCTCACATACTTTTATTCTTATTTGTTGGGACCCCGGCTACTTGATTCACCCAAATCACCACTAAAATCATAACGGCTGCAGGGGCACTGAGCATCATTATGCAGGCACTGCTCCTAGTGCCCACACCTTGTGTCTTTACCCTCTTCAACACATCCCTTTTGGCACCGTGTGTGAGACAACAGGAGGGATGTGCTTGGCACCCTTGCAGGCGCAAACAGTACAGGGAACCTAAAGCACTGTGAAGGGAAACAGTGATCAGCGAAACTCAAGAGCCAGCAGATAAATTATTTTCTCTTCTTTCTCAAAATAGACTTCCATTAGTTCGCACAGACTTTCAAAACATGGCCCAAACTAATCTACTAACCCATCAAAGGCACAGGTGTTAACAATGGCTACCTCCAGCTTAATTACAAATCCATCTTCTTTCTCCTTCTTTATTTCACTTCCCCTTCCCCTCACTGTTATTTCCTTAGAATTCTACTTCCTAATAGAAGTAGTAGCACTTGAAACATGATCTAAGGTAGTGCTCTCTGGGAAAACCAGATTGTATGACAGTGGGAAAGCTGTATCATACTGAGTGCAAATGGGAGAGAGAAACCACTCAGTAATTTAAACAGAAAACATTTAATGTAAAGAATTATTAATTATAATAGGAATTAGAGTAATAAAGAATTGATGAGGAAGAAGTACAGTGAAATGTAACATTTATAGGCATAGGTGTAAAGAGTCGCTACCCATAGGGCTAAGTTAGAGCACCCAAGCAGAAGTTCCCCAGGCTGAGATCAAGATCTTGTTAGAGAGGGTACAACCCTGGCTCACTGAGTGGCAGAGAAGTCGGCCATCGAGAGTTCCGGGAAAAGCTGTTCACAGGGAGGTGTCTTATTAGAGGTACCTCACTACAAAATCACCCTAGAGAGTTGCTAGGGGACATTGCTGACTGATGGATGTTGCTGACCACTGTTCACCACAGGAAACTGGATGCCGAAGAAGTCAATGCTGTGGGTGCAGGGTGCTGAAAAATCTGTGTGGACTGCAGGAGCCTGTTGCCAAAATACAAAAGCCACACCTAGGCCCTGGGCCCTGGGAAAGTTGAGGACACCACAGAAGCTGGACACTGGAGAAGCCAACTTGGTTGCAGGAGTCTTCTCAGCAAGCACTGAGCCAGTAAGAAAAAACCCTTTTCGGCCGGGCGCGGTGGCTCAAGCCTGTAATCCCAGCACTTTGGGAGGCCGAGACGGGCGGATCACGAGGTCATGAGATCGAGACCATCCTGGCTAACACAGTGAAACCCCGTCTCTACTAAAAATACAAAAACTTAGCCGGGCGAGGTGGCAGGCGCCTGTAGTCCCAGCTACTCGGGAGGCTGAGGCAGGAGAATGGCGTGAACCCGGGAGGCGGAGCTTGCAGTGAGCTGAGATCCGGCCACTGCACTCCAGCCTGAGTGACAGGGCGAGACTCCTTCTCAAAAAAAAAAAAAAAAAAAAAAAAAAAAAAGAAAAAACCCTTTTCTTCTGAAATGTCACTCCAGTGCCCTCTACTGACACAGCTTAATGTCACACCAATTGGCAAAGAAAATATTTAAAAGGCTCAAATCCATTTTCACCAAGCAGACAAAAAAGGGTGAAGGAGCTGAATTTCTGGCACAGAAACTAAGACAAACATCTAGTAAGTGTATTACCAGTGACTATAAAATAAGTTAGCCAGATGGATGATGCTATTTAAAAAATGGTGAAGTACCAGTGTGAAAGACAGCTGGAAAGTACAGAGAACCAGGGAGAGAGGAGTACTAGAAAAGCCGAGAGACCATATTTCAAGAAGTAGTCTGTGGTTAACAGTTTAACTACCTTGGAGAGGTGAAAAAAGATGAAGAGGCAAAAACAAAAAACAAAACAAAACAAAAAGAACCTTTGAATGTGTAAATGTGTAAGTCACCAGTGGTATGAATAAGTGATGTTTCAGTAAATAGTTTAAGGAAGGAGACAGAATAAGATGGAATAACGAGTAATTAAATTTTAAGGAAGCGGAGATATTCAAGAGATTTGGGGACAAATGGAAAGTGCAATGGTATGAATAATTGATGGTAGAAAATATTTCTTTTTTATTATTGTTGTCATTTGCTAAAGGAAAACAACAAAACTTGACAAACTTGGAGACAGAGAAGAAGGCATAAAGAGATCAAAGTTAGAGGAATGAGAATCTCTTGTAGAGGCAGAGGCAAACCTTGGAAGGAGGGATCCCTTTCCTCTGAGAAAATGTTGAAAGAGTAATAATGGTGTGGGTACATTAGAGCATAGGGATTATGGAAAAAGTTCATATCAGTAGGGAGACCTAGGGTTTAACTTTTTTTCTTCTCAGTAATGGATGGCTGACCTTAGTATGTTCATACCCTTACTGTGTCTCCATTTTTTTACATGTTAAATTCGTGCTTTGCACTCAACACTGTCTGTGGTCTCCTGAGAGCCATCATTCCATGGCAATGTTTTTTTTTTTTTCAAGACGCGGTCTTGCTGAGTTGCCCAGGCTGGAGTGTAATGGCTGTTCACAGGTGTGATCCCACAGCAGGCTCTCCATTTTATAGTTAGGAAATAAGAATTAGAAAGGATAGGTATTTATCCAAGCTTATCCAAAAATTGAGTGATACGTTTGAGACATGAACACAGGTCTAGAGCAGTGAGACACAGGCAAAGTGCACAAAAATGTTTTCTATAAAATCATTTTCATATGAACCACCTGAATAAGCCAACTCATGAAATGGCAGAATAGTGTATCACATGTATCCACAATTCAGAAATGTAACGTCAGTGGATTACAGTCCAGCATAATGACAGCCCACTCTGTAAAGCTGTACCTATGGAGTACAATTCCTGTTCAAATAAAAGCATATTGTAGAATTTATATCAAAATATAAGCGAAAGGAAAAAGGAGAAGTTATATGTATCCAAGACAACTGTAATCAATCCTTAGAAATAATAGTATCTATAGTAATTCAGAGGAATTCCAGGGAATTTCCCCTCTCAGCCTCTGCATATGATAAACAAAGATCCTCTAATTCAATCTTCTCCAACTTTATTGCACATCAGCTGATATCAGATAAACCTAAAATGCTTAATTAAGAGATTACCGAGAAACTGTTGCAGATTGGAGAAAAGGAGAAATGTCTAAATGCAATATGGGAGCTTGGCACAGAAAAAGGTATAAATAGAAAAACTGGTGAAATTCATATGAACTCTGTAGATCAGTAATATTGTACCACTGGCAATTTTGTAATCTAAAAAATTGTACCAAGTTTATGCAAATGTTAGTACTAGGGGAAATAAAGTGAGGGAAATAAAAGGACTCTGTACAATTTTATGAATTTCCTGCAAGAGTAAAATAAGTTCAAAATTTAAAAGTTTATTTTTAATAAGACCCTATTCTGGTGCCTATTCTAGACCTATTAAACCAAAATCTTTTGGGGTTAGGCCAGGAATGTGCATATTCAACCTATTTCCGGGTAATTACATTGCACACTAAGGTTCAGGAACAACTTATACAACACGGAGTCTTTGAATGGGTCTCATGTTAATTCTACCTACAAGACGGAAAGAAAGTGTGTTGTTACAGATATAAGGCCTCAGCAGGAATGGCTACTCCAGCATCACAGTTTGCTTTTCCACACTGCAGGTAATGTGCAACCCTGCCATGACAGCCAGTTTTTCTGTCTCTCACCTACTTTTAACTGGTGCCAGATTGTAAAGCAGTCTCTTGCACCTTTGGACTAAAGATTTTAACTTTTCGGAATGTATTTTTTTTTTTTTAACCTTCATAAAAGCTTGCCCATAATTTTATATTGAGATGAAATCTATTTTAGAGTATGATATTGAGACTGAAAAATATACTTCTGAAGGATTTCATATTACAGCAAGACTGTAACATTGAAAAGAAATGTTGAATTTCTTGAAGTTGGATCCAAATCAATCTCAAGTCTAAGGCTTAACACTGCTGATATGTCAGTCATTTGCCAGAATGCCGTGCCATTCATACTGTTAAATGAACATTTTCATTTCCCAGAGGAGTGATCTGCTGTCCATCCTTATCATATGGAACATTGTTCCCAGGCTATTTCCATCAGCACTGCTCCCTTACAATGGCCGTGTTTCACCGGTTTACATAAATTGAGGGATGCTTTTAAATAAACTAGGAAAGAACATATCAACATGCTGCTTGTGATTAATCAGAGGTTGTGTGACAATGAGAAGATGCATTGGAATATAAGAGGAATATTATGGACACCAACTTTAATAATGTATAGTATACATTTAAACAGCCTGATTTGGAAAAGATCCATATTGACTATATGCATCGAAAGGGTGATTTAGAGGAGTTTTTGTTGCACAATATGACTATGTGACTAGAAGCAGGAAACAGTATTTGCCATTTCAATCATCTAATGAGTTCTGTTTTAAAATGTAGATCTTTTAAAGCATACTTTTTGGAGAAATGTTTATATGAATTTTTATGAGCTTTTATAGATAAGGTTCAGAAACTAGTTTTTTTTTTTTTTTTTTAAGTCAGGGATATTGAGAATTTTCATGTAAATTATCTTCCTTTTCTCTTACCAAATATCCCAAATAAATAACAAATCTGTGAATTAAAATAAGTGGATTTTCCCCATTCTTTCTGTATTGCTACTGGGTAGAAAATAATCTCCTAAACAAGCACAAATTACCCTGAGAAATGTTTCAAAATCAAAATTTCCCATGGAAAAAGAGAAAATTGTTTGCCCAGATTCATTCATTCCTGTGTGCATAGAAATATGAAGATACTAAGAAGGTGGATCCTTGTGTATTTTTTAAAATGTCATCAAGCAGCAGATTGCCAGATGAAACAAAAACTAGCAAGGGTTTGTGTGTACGTAAAGACACACCCGATGCAAACACACACAATGCTAGCGTAAGAGCTTTAACAAATCCTCATTATTCAGGTAGTTAAAGAGCAAGCTAAATAGCAGCACCACCAGGCTGTAAATACTCAAGGCTGACAGAGAAGTGGTTATGACAGCTTTCACATTATCTTATTGCAGAATCGAGGCAGTAGTCACAGCTGGCTCATATGTCAAAATGTGTCAGGACTTAAATGGTAAAACAGGAGTGCAACAGCAATTGGCTTTTCAATCAATAACACAATCAATATATTTCACAGATATTTTCCCATATCTAAATTACTCTGCAGAGATGAGGGGCCCTGACTGAGTGTTTATAAATCAATAAAACACACAGTTAAAGGACATCTGCTCCTGTTCTTTTACTTCAAGGTGCTGTTTGCCTTTTCTTTCCAACTCTCATCTTATTTAAGAATGTACTTTTGAGGACAAACAGCCCTCTTGTGCACACAAATGAGCTTACTGCTGCATTTTGTGCACATGATGTTTTTTAATAATTTTGTGCTTGAGCATTCAACTAAGTGTAAGGACAGCTTTTCTTAGCTTAGAATGCTTTGACTGTTAGAATTAATAAAGCTGCTTTCAAATTTCAAGTAATATATGCTACATAAACTTCAAATAAATAATATCAAAGTACAGCATACAGACTTGTGAGTTGAAATAATAACCCAGGGCATTTTTTTCTTCACATAGAATAATATTCTTGCAGAAAATTATATATTGTGTTTGTGCAGATATGCCACAAATGAGAAAAATGCTGTCCTCTACAAATCTATCCTCTTTGCAGAAAGATATGATGGGGGCAAAAAAATATATACAATTTAATGCAAAACTCTAATACTGACATATAATTTTATTTCCATCCTGTATATCAAAATGAGGTGAAGTATGAACCATGTTTTGACAAAAGCTCTGGAATTCTGAATTAAAAGTGCCCTACTCCATCACTAGCTTCCATAACACAAAGTAATATTATGTTTCACACTGTCATTGCTTCTTTAAAAGCAGAGGGCCATATTGTGTTACAAGTGGAATGCAAATTAAATACATCAATCCTTATACTTTTCCTAAGCTTAAGTTGCTGAGGGAAACATTTTCTGAGTAGCTTCCACTGAAATACAGACATTGAAGCATCATGGTAAGGATGTCATTACTATGGGAATTGGGGACATGATTTAAAAATGGAGCACCCCAATGGAAGATGTTGCCCTTAGAAAAAGCTAATTTTGCTAAAGGTTTCTAGTTTGCCTATCAAGGTGTTAATGGCTTATGAATATAGAGAGAATTTCATTCCTTCTACCAATGTTATTTTTTGACATGTGATTGTCTTCACACTAGTAATACATTTCCTTAGCCTAGTCACATCCTTTCCTCCAGCCTCATCTTTCAGTAACTCTGTCCTTTTATCTTACATCTCAGGTAAGTTGGGTCTCTATTCCCTGAATAGAACTTGCCCTGTCAGGAGTTTATGCCTTTCTTTAACCTATTGGAAAATTCTTTAACTTGTGAATTTGTCATTGTTTCAAGATCCATTTACAAATTCAGACTTGTGAAACCTCTGCCATTCTCCAATCAGAATTAAATGTTCTTTCTTCTAAATTTCTACATCACATTTCTTATAATTCTTTGGGGTGGTTATTGTGGCCTTCTTTAGTAATTGTTAATGATTTTTTTCCCTAAAAATACATGGTAAAGCTCTCTACTATTTGAGACTTGCCTTGGTCATTTTTTGATTCCCTGGTTGTGAATAAATATCAGATATTTTAATTTGTTTTTGATGGAGGAATGTGTTTAAGGTGTTTGAGACATTTTAAAGAAAACAATACAAACGAATATGAAACACCAAAAAAAAATTCAACCCAATTCATGTCATTCAGGCAACAGATACTCACGAGTGTCTCCTCTGTGACAGGCAGTGGGATATAGCAGTGAAGAAAGCAGACAGAAATCTTGCCATCATTTTACTTACATTTTGGCAGTAATGAAAGAAATTGTAAAAAAAAAAAAAAAAAAGGAAATAATTTTTATAGATATTTTCCAAAGATTTAAGAGAAATGTTCAGACTTTCGCACAATATGTTGTCACAATTTTGTCATGAGTATGTTCAGTGTGATATTTAGCACATACTTATATTAAAAATATTATTCCTTGATCATCTGAAATTCAAATTAAACTAACACCCTGTGTCCTGCCAACCTTAACTTAAATGCTTATTTAATTAATAATAAATAGCTTTAATAAATTAAGCTTTATCTACATAGTATTAATGCAGGCATTAAAATGCTGTTTCAATGACAGACAAAATAAAGTTAAATAAAAGTAAGGTATTAAAGTAGCATGTGCACTATAGCATTAGTCTTATTTTTTACATAAGAAATATTTACATAAATATATGAAAATACCTAAGAAATATGGGGTATTCATGGAATCCAAACAGTACACAGCATCTACCCATTGGGAGCATATCAATTTATTTTAGTTACAACATAAATGCAACATATTGGGGCTGTTCCAGGTTAAGCACAAGTTAGAACACCTGACTAATTTTTTCCTTTCTTTACCACCACCCCAGATAATCAGCCTGGTTTTTTCTCTCTAGGGACCACTCTCATCTCCTTGATGTTGTTTTCCTGGAAGACTAGTCACACAGCTTTCTCAACAACTTTGTCCTTGCTATCTTAAAAACATATCTGTACACCTTTTTTGTCTTAAAGCTTTTAACTTTTATTTCGATAGTAAAATAGGTAACATTTTAAATGGAAGTATTTAGAAGGCTCAGGAGAGATTACAAATTTCTCATATTCATAGTTTACAGAACATTATTGGAGATAACTCAAATAAAATGTCTAGCTCTTATTTCTTGGGGCGAGCCTTGACTAGTCCTCACTTTTAGGCCGTATTTGAGGGGGTTCTAGATTTCTTTGCATTTCTGTATAAGGACTGTTCAGGTCAGGCTAAAGGAGTATTCATTTTGCCACAATTGTAGTGGGTTCCTCTTCATAGAGATCTATGATGGAATATCTTTGGGTTTTGTTTAACAGAGAAAGCATTAAGACCCACTTGTGAATGTCATTACTTTTGTTCTTGAGTCATTCACTATAGGGAGTAAATGTGGTTTTGAATTTTTTAAAAATACAACACATAATAAACCATTTATATATCAATTTCCTTAAAACTATAATTGGAAATTTCTTATCATAGACAAGTCGGGGTCTTATGATGTGCTCAAGACTGACTAACCACTGAATAGCAACAACAGCCACAGCTAACCTGGATTAAGTGCTTACTATGTACTAGGCACTTTTCCAAAAGCAAATATAACCGCGTTTTAGATTATCGTCTCTAGAGATGGGATCTATTTGTATACTTTGGCATTCTGCTAAATATATATGTGCAAAAATGGAGCCAAAAACTAGCATTGAGAATTTGTGCTCAGGATGAGAGCTCTGAAAATTCCTTCCTCTTATAAGAGGAAGGAAATATATGATTTCTGCTATTATATCATGGCTGAGTATAATTTGACAGGTAGGTAATAGTCTTTAGGATGCAAGAAAGAATATACTGAAGAAAAGTTTCCATAGACATTTAAGATTACATGCAGAAATAGTGTTTACAAAATTATCCATAGACCTCATCTTCCATGAAATTCCCTATGCATGTTCCAATGATCAGCTTCCAAACTCCCCCCCCTTCTCATTGTTTGCTTACTTACAGTGCAAAAAATATCCTTAAACCGAGGTTAACTTAAAGACAGGTATTAAACTCATCTACAGTGACAGCTTATGTCCTCAGATCAGCTGTAGAACAACTTATGCATGGACAAGTTTTGAATTAATTTTGAAAAAAAAAAAAAAAAACAGGCAGACTGACAAGATTTGGACTGCTCTTGAAGACAAATGAGAATGTGAATATCAAGTTTTAAAAGGAATACTGAGGACTTAATTTGTTACTCATTATCAAAACATTCAACATGAAGTGAAACAGTTCAAAGAGCTCAAAAATATTAATTGATAATGATAAAGAAGAAAGGTGATTGACTAAGGGTAGATTCAATTTGATTAAAAGACAATGAATACATGAAAGTTACAAGTAGCAACAAAGAATGGTTTTGTTGACAGTCATGCAAATAAGCATTGACCCATATGCTCAGTGCCTAAAATAAATTTGGTGCACTCTGTTCACATTTCCTGTCAGTTTGGGTTTTATAACAAGTTACATTTTGTTGGAACTCTGAGAATACTTGTTGCAGGAAGAAGGTTGTCTTCTTTTAACCTGCTGATTACTAGAACACTAAAAGAGTATGGTTGAATGGAAAGCTGAAGCAATGGCATTTGTAATTTAATTTGGGTCAATGAACATTTGAAGAACCAAATATAACTTTCATGGTCTAATAATTCTTGAAAACTCTTTGAAAAACTTGTTTAATATTCTTCTTGATACACATGGAAACATAAATCTTTTTAAATATTCTCATTAGGTAATATGTCAAATATATATAAAAGTACAGAAGCACCTAGGTACCCTCTCTATACATTAATAATTTGTCATATTTGTTTCAGAATTTAGGTTTTTGTGAAATAAATTTTAGAGACACACCTGAAGTCATCCTTTTTATTTCATTATCCATCATCCATTCTTAAGAGAAAACAAATATCTCACATTAGATATGCATTCTTCTCTTTAATATTACTAAAGTATTACCATAAAATCACATATCGCTATAAAACATTATTTTTTATATCTTTAATTTATAGAAACAATATCTTACTATATCCCTTCTACCTTGTTTTTCTCACACAAAAATATAAATTTGTCATATTAATTTTTGTACAACTAGTATCTTACATTTTTTGCTTAATATTTCAATGATTGTACAGTTTACTCATTCATTCTCCTTTTGAGTGGCATTTTAAATTGTTCACCTTTTTTCTTTTGCTAAAAAATTGCTACAGTAAACTCTCTTGGTCAAATATCCTTGTGCCTATGTTAGCTTTCTCTAGGAGGTATAAGGCATAATGCAATTGCTAAATTTATTTTGTGTTTTAATACCAGATATTTGCATTTTAACACTAGATATTGCTAAAATGTCTTGTTATAAAATTTTTTATATGCTGTTTGTGAAATTGATTTTTCTATATATTCTAATAAGCTTTTTTCTTTTTAATTTTTTTCTATGTGCTTTATGTCTATCAGGAAGTTATAGTTATATGTGTTTTTTTTAAGAATATTATTTGATAGTTTTTTAAAATGAATTATCAATTTTCCCATTCCAGCTTATTAAACAATACATCCTTTCCTTACTTAGTTGTAATACCACTTTAGCATATAACAACTATACATACGTAAACAACTATCTACATATAAATAAACAACTGTATATAAGGATATTCCAATAATTTCTATTATTTTATTTGTTTTTCCCTGTATCAATACTTTCCTTAATTTGTGGTAGTATTATAATTTGTATGCACAATTAGTAGACAGATGTTCAATATTACTATTACCACTTTTTACTCTCTTCCTTTTTTTCTCCTCCTATGTATTATTTTTTCTCTTCCCCTTTTCTCTTTTCATTTCTTCTTTCTTATTCTCTTCTCTCCTTCACCTTTTTCTCCACTTTCTTTTTTTCATTCCTTTTCCACTATCTCCTTCTTGAGTCTCCTTCCTCAAAATTATCTTGGCCATTGTTGCTGCATACTCATCCATACAAATTTGACAATCAGCTTAAGTTATTAAATATTCTTCGTATTTTTCTGACATTAAATTGGGAAAAAATAATTAAAAAATAAATCTTCCTATTTAAGAACATAAAATATCTGTGTAGTTATTAAAAACATTTTCATGTTTTCAAAGATTTACAGAGTTTTTGCTTTCGTAATCGTATGTGTCATGAAATTTATCCCAAAATACTTTCCAATTTTTTTTCTTTTTTTTTTTTTTTTTTTGCTATTGGGATTTAAATACTTTTTAATAACGTATTCAAAAATTTTTTTGAAGGAATAGGGGATGTCACTAGTTTTACATAGTGAGCTTTTTCAAAATTTCATTTGAAATTTTACTAATTTCAGTAGATTGACTAACCAACTTTTGGATAGTTTCTCTGGAAATAATATGGGTGATACATCATGAAATTTGTTACCTTGTTTCTAATCCTTATATGTCATATTTTTCATGCTTTATTGCATTGCCTAGGATTTCAAATACAATGTTGACTAAGAAATATGCTAGCACAGACATTCATTCGGATACTAAAGAAAATAAATCTAAAGTTTCACTATTAAAAATGCTATTTATAGTTTGATAGATACCATTTTCTGGCTAGAGAAATGTTGCTTTGATTACTAATACACACACATATGCAGGTGTTTTACATTTTTCAAATACTTTTAATATTTGAAATAATTTTTCTTTAATGATTAATTTGATAATGATTCATAATGTATGATATTAAAGACAAGCAATTTTTACATCTGTCAATTAAAAATGTATTGTTAGGCCGGGCGCGGTGGCTCAAGCCTGTAATCCAGCACTTTGGGAGGCCGAGACAGGCGGATCGCGAGGTCAGGAGATCAAGACCATTCTGGCTAACACCGTGAAACCCTGTCTCTACTAAAAAATACAAAAAACTAGCCGGGCGAGGCGGCGGGCACCTGTAGTCCCAGCTAATGTAGTCCCAGCTACTCAGGAGGCTGAGGCAGGAGAATGGTGTAAACCCGGGAGGCGGAGCTTGCAGTGAGCTGAGATCCAGCCATTGCACTCCAGCCTGGGCGACAGAGCGAGAGTCCGTCTCAAAAAAAAAAAAAAAAAAAAAAAAAAAAAAAAAAGTATTGTTAGCTTCACTGAATTAGTGTTTTTGTGTATTTACATCTATATTTCAAATGACATCATATTATTTTTATTTTTCACTTACTCTTTAATTTTGACATCGATGCAATACAAGTGTTTTATTACTTGCATTAGTTTGTTTTCTTATTTCTCTATTTTATGTATACTTTTCCATGAAATTAAAAAAACATGTCTCAGTGGTAATTTCGTTGGACCTATATAGCGAATACTTCTTTCCAATGAATTGGCGTAACATAAGACCTCAAAATGAGAAAAGAAATTGACTTCAGGAGTCATGGGAGTGAAGTTTCCTTCGAAGCAGGGAAAATGGCAATTTGGAGGAAAAAATAAATTATAAAAGTGTAAAATCCTGCAATTCCTACACACCAAAAGTTATGAATTAAAAGTTTATTTTACTTAATAAAAAAATGCTTTTCTTAGAGAAAGAGAGGGAATTATTAAAGCAAGATAGTGACTTACCTTTTACAAAATTAAGTTTTTGTTCAATTGTGTGCAAATATATTTAACATGTTATTCCTTTGAAAATGAAAGTAAAGACTTGGGAGTTCGCGCAGCTTAACATTTCACTTTTGCTGGGGAGGTCTCAGGGTACTGAATGACTTTAGTTTATGTTTACACTTGAAGGCAGAGAGTGAGACTGGAATATAGGCCAGGTGCCTTGACTCCACATAAACTGCTCATTCCACAGCCCTCTGCTGTAACTGAGGGTGAAGGGGCATTGAAGCAATCACATCCGAATCGTCATAATTCCTGATGGCATAAAGAAAAATAAAGCGAAGAGTACTCCCTAAATGTCCTTGAAATTAATTATTTGCTAAATCCAAAAACATGACTAGTGTGAACCATTAGGCAATAGATAATACTTCAAAAAATATAAACAATATTGGATAATTGGGCAGCTGAGTAAACATGTAACTATTATTCTTTCATTTTCTAAGTGCTACAGGCATATAATGAAAAATTTACACATAGTTCTTTATAATAAATGGGTGTTTCAGAAAACTGTGCTGAGGCCAGGAGCAGTGACTCACACCTGTTATCCCAGCACTTTGCGAGGCCGAGTGGGGCCCATCACCTGAGGTCAGGAATTTGAGAACAGTCTGACCAACATGGTGAAACCCCATCTCCACTAAAACACACACACACACACACACACACACAAGCATTAGCTGAACGTGGTGGTGGGCACCCGTAGTCTCAGCTACTCGGGAAGCTGAGGCGAAGAATCGCTTGAACCCAGTAGGTCGAGGTTGCAGTGAGCCAAGATCGTGCCACTTCACTCTAGCCTGGGTGACGGAGCGAGACTCTGTCTAAAAGAAAAAAAAAAGGAAGCTATGCTGAAAGTATCTATTCATTTTTTTAAAATAAATGTTTACTATATTCTGTGTGAGTACTAGGCTGTTTTACCATTACATGGAAAATCACTATGCTTTATGTTACTTTGCAAGTGACTGAATAAAGGTGTTATTTTACTTGAAACACTACTGACTTCATCAAAATTCTCAACATGTATAAACATCATTTGACCCCAACAGAGATTAGAAAATATAATATTATGGACACTAGAAAATTTTACAATAGACATAAGCAAATTAAAAAAAAGTAATTTCTCTGAGACAACACCATAAACAGTATGAACAAGTTAAGGGGCCAGGAAGCAGGTACTAATGTAGACATCTCAGTTATACTGCCAATGAAACCAGTCTATACTACTTAGGAAAACATTTAAATACAGAAACAGATGAAAATAGTTTCAATAGGACAATTTCAGCTATAATTTTATCTATAATAATGAGCTTCATAAGATGTCTATGAAAGGAAAGATTCCCTAAATTCAATTCAGAATTGAACAGTGAAACTTAAAATATTAAATCTGGTTGCAAATTTGTATTGGTGATGATAGAAGTGAACCTTTCTTTGGCCTAAAATATATACTAAAAGATATCTGTGTTTTAAATTTGTAGGGATGTAGCTTGGAAAATTATGTTTATTTTCATGACCCTAAGGCCTACAAGATGCTTAAAAATATAAATCATTATACTATGCTTACTTGGGAATGAAGTTGACCCAATACACTTTACAGTGATTTTTATAATGCAATAACAATTAAAACACAAATAATACTTGGGTTAACTAGAAAATTATATGAATTAGAAAACCTGTATTAGTGATAATTTAAGATGAGCTTTATTTTGTTAGAGGCATTTATGTCCCAAAATATTTTTTCTAATGATTGTTGTACTACTTAGGAAAACTGTATGCCTGGGAGATGATTAGATAATTAGTGAAATGTTGAGTTCATGATTAATTTGTTTAATTAGACTTGTATCCTTTTCCCCAAGTTTTGGAAAACATATTGATTACCTTTTACATGCTCAGGATAGTTCACGAATGAAAATTTCAAACTATGTGAGTTCTAACTGTTCATACCATTATTGGTTTTGTTGGCATTAATTTGTCATTTTTCTTCCAATGATGAATCATTAGCCCCATCTAGTAGAACAGCAAAAGTTCTCTCTTTCATGTGCCGAGTGAATGTACTATATTTTAAACTAATTCTCTGGGTGATACTCCTGGCAAACAACTGCCTTTTTGCTTATCAAGTCTTCGTTTGACTGTTTTCTAGTAAAAAGGAACAGTTGGGATTTTATATAGTTCCTCTTTTGTCTCCCAGCATTCCTCTTGGAGCAAATGCAACATTTAGGCTTTAGGCCTTTTAATCATTCAGATGAAATCAAACATGTAATCTCCCATCTAGATTATTTTTAAAACTACGGAAAAGCTGTTTACTTCACTAGGGCTTAGTAAAATACATATAATGTAGTTTGGTTTGTTTAACGAGATTTTTATTAGGATAGATTCTTAACTCCTTCATTTGTTTCAAAGATGTTCGGTACAATCCCAAGAAAATATACCAGAAAGAACCATTTTATTCACATTAGTAAATGTTCTTTCCCCTCCCAAGATGACTGGTCTTTTTAAACGCAAGGCAGGATTAAGGCCTTTGGTCACAAAGTAGTTAAAAAACATAAATTATTTATTATGTTTAGTAGCTTGATTTCTATAATTTAAGGTGATACCTTTTATTTAGAAAATGCCAAACACAAATATATATTAGAATTACTTTCTAAAATGTAAAGCACGTTATTAATATGGTAATGGTTAAAACAATTTGCTTCTTTCTTTTTCTCTGATTCACTTGTGACAATACCGGCTGTTCTGGGATTCACAGGGTTAGATATCCTCGTTAAAAAAAGGGTGCTAAAATTTTGACTTTGACCATGAAATTTGTTCCACTCTTCTAAAGAAACATCACCAACCTGTAAAGGAATTTTAACAACATGTCTTTCAAAGTCAGACAATGCAATTCTTATACAGAGAAGGACACATTGACTGGTAATGAGGTGTGAGAAGTTTCAAATAGCTTGGTGTGGGACCAAGGTTAATATAATTATGGACCACAAACTCCAAGAAATCATTCACTCTCTTACATCTGAACTACCAGCCTGCAATAAAAGGTGGTTTTTTCAGTCTTCATTGCACTGATTTAAAATGATCTATTGATCTGGACCAAAGAAAGATGAATATACTAAGGAACTGAGGCTGCCTCCAAGTGATAAGAAGTAGAACTGAAGGAATGTAGCTGTGGGATAGGGAATCTTCTTTCTACAAAAGGCTATGGCAAAAGCTTGGACTTTAAAGAACAATGACAAAGATTTGAAGAGGAATGTCATTCTTGTTGTCCCTGAGAAAATGCATTAAAAGGATGTCAGGAGCTACAGAGAAGACTCATACAAGCAAATAAAAGATGGCTCTTTGCACTTGCGAATAGAAACAGGAGCCAAAGAGAATTCCGCAACTTTGGTAACTGGGGTTGCTTTACTTGTTTCTAAAGATTAAAAAAAAAAGCAAAGCAAACAAACAAAAACCCAGGGGTACATGCGACGTTTTGATACAGGCATACAGTATGTAATAATCAAAACCCCATAAATATATACATCTATTACACACCTATAATTAAAAATTTTAAAACCTCATGGCAAATGAAAAATATGGCAAGAAAAAAGTCCATCAAATCTTTTAATCAAAAATGTTTTCCTGTATGCGCTGATAAAAAAACGATAGTATTGACTTACATGTTACTGCGGTCTATGTGTACCTGTTTATTTTTGATTCCTTGTGGACACCGACAGAAGCACACGTTTTGTAGATAATTTATCTTTAATAATTATATATTGGAAAATAATGCATATTTAATTGTTTTGTATTACAAACACACTAGCTTTTAAAAGTAGGTGTCTACATTACAGAAGCCCTTTGTGTTTGTGACAGAAAATGCATATATTACAATTTTCTATGATTCTGTTCTCATTATACATCGTTACTTCAGGTACTTAGATACTTGGGTTTAAAGGAGTTTGTCCATGTTAGATTTTTCAGTGAGAATTTCCTTAAGTGTTAGAAGAGAGATTACTTGAGCATGTTATCCTTTCCCCAGCATAAAAAGAAGAAACATGTGGTAGTATTTCTTCTACTTAAACATCGGTGTAAACCCTGTGAACATGTAGGTCAGGATTGATCACCTTTACCAGTTTCCCATAAGCATATTTAGACACTTTAGTAGTTGAAAAGTAAGAGCGATTTAAGTGAAATATTTTCATTTTCCCTCTCTCATGCTTCTTCCAGACGGCCTTGCCATTCCACAAAGCCTTTCTTCACACTGTGGTTCCAATTTCCCTCACTTCTCTTCTTAGCCCCTTCTGGGTTATTTCACGGGAAAAGAACTGAGGCATAAGTGACTTGTGGATGTGTTCCTGAGAAAACACCAAGCAAATGCTCTTTTGGCTTGGCACCCAAAGCTGTAAATGGAAATGGGGAAAGGAATAACTGCAATTGTGAAGGAGTATGTGTAATGTGGTACAAAGTACATGGCTCTCGACTCAGGAAAACCTGAATGTAAAAATCCTGCCTTTGCCAAATATTTAGCTATGGCTTTGGCCTCTCCAGGGCTCTCTATGCAAAATGGGGATAATAAGATCTACTTAATGGTATTATCATGATATTTCATTGTCTACATATAAAGTTTTTATTTTAGCAAATATATATAAAATGAAAAGGAATGCTGCAAAAAACAGGAATCTAACAGCCAGACCTTCCCTTCTCTAGTTCCCTGACTAAATCACTTTTAGCATTTTCACTTATTTCTTCAGTATTATGTCATATATTTTTCCAGTAATGACATTATAATGCTATTTTATAATGATTTTAACTAACAATTATATAATTTCAGACATGGAGGAAATAATTTTCCCTCTGCCCAGCTGTACTGTATGGTTATGCACTTTAGGTAAATCAACATTCAGTGCTTTTGTTAAATGATTTCATAGTATTGTCTGCAAGTGAACCACGGCATATAAAATAAGTACATTAACGTCTATACACAAAACTTGTGTTACCTGGAGTCAATAAGTCCTGCATTGCATAATTTGATAATATTCTAAGAGCTGTTAATAATTCATCTCTCCACTGTGTTAAGGAACTGTAAATGTTCCATTTATAAGGTCTAACACATAAGGTATTTACCACTTTCTTGTGTCTGTCTGTCCATATATGATATTTTTCTTGTACCTGCTGCTCCCCAAGCATGCTGGCAGGTTCTTATCAGGGAGTCTCTTTCACTAGAAAATCTCTTTGGCTCTCTCTTGATTAGCTTCTTTGCTTCTCCTTGCTTCGTTTGTCTTTTTAGAGAAACACATCTTCAGGAAGCTTCTTGAAAAAAACCTGTGCTGGAAATTGCAGATCCTGCTTATTTGAAAATATGTTTTGAATTCTTGAATGTTTGAAAATGTTTTTTGAAGATCATATTTGAAGGACAGTTTTTTCTATTATTGGTGATAATTCTCTCTAGGTATTTCAAAGGCATTCTTCATTGTCTTCTAGGTGCCAGTGTTGCCATTATGAGTTTAAAGCTAATTTGATTACTGAGAGTTTGTGATATTTTTGTTTTTCTTATTCCTGCTTTATTCCTCAATCATAGAAAATATTTGATTCTTCTGTGTGTTACTGTTACTCGAATATTTCTCAATGCTCTGCCTCAATACAACTTTTTCCCATTAATTTTCCTGGAAAATCAGGGAGTCCTTTTAATTTAGAAATCTTGTGCTTTAGAAAAAAAAAATTGCATTAATTCTTGACAACATTCCTCCATCTAATTTCTCAGTTTTCTCTGTTACTCCTTTTGGTCAGATAATGGAAATTACGTATTTATCTTTTAGTTTTTCTTTTTTTTCTTTGGTTTTCTATTATTTTATCATTTAAAAATTCTTTGGGGGAAACTCCTACAATTTGTTTTAAACTTCTGTTGATTTTTTTCAATGCAATATTATGATTATATTCTCTAATTACCAGGGGTCCCTTTTCTTTTTTCTTTTTCCAGTATCCACTTCTTGTTTACACTTAACAACATCTCTGATCTTTCTCAAGATTTTAGAGTAGGCAAGGATGTTTTATTAGTACTGCATTAAACTTATTTCTTAGTTCTATTTTTGTTTGTTTTATTCCTCGTCTTTCATGTTAGAGATTTTCTTCAACTATCTATTGAGTCTTTACTGACAATTCATAATCAAGAGTACAGAACTAAACAGATGTTTGCCAAATTATGCACGTGTGGGGCTTGTTGAATGGTGGGGTTAACTACACAAAAAAGAAGTGGGACATTTCACTGGGGAATCCTTCATGACATATTTGTCAGTCTTTTTTCTTGGACCCGGCAGCTTTCCTGACTGTAATCCTTCGTCGGCCTCCCACATGATGTAAGCTTCTAGCTTCCAGATTTCTGAGGATTGATTTTGCAAAGGAGGCAGGGATCTCACTGTTTAGTTTAAGCAATTTCTCTTAGTGCTTTTGTTTTCAACTTATACCTCACTTTTGTCTTTATTTATTTATTTGTTTATTTTTGAAATGGAGTGTCGTTCCTGTTGCCCAGGCTGGAGTATAATGGTGTGATCTCCGTGCAGCCTCTGCCTCCTAGGTTCAAGCGATTCTCCTGCCTCAGCCTCCTGAGTAGCTGGGATTATATGCACCTGCCACCACACCAGGCTATTTTTTTTTAAAATATTTTTAGCAGAGATGGAGTTTTACTATGTTGGCCAGGCTGGACTTGAACTCCTGACCTCAGGAAGACGTGCTGGGATTACAGGCGTGAGCTAGTATGCCCGGCCTCTCATCTTCAAATGTGCCTAATTTTCTTATTTCCCAAATTGGCTTGATTTAATTATCCCAAGATTAATTTTGCTAGGTAGTCACCTTGCTATGTTAGGTAAGGGAGGGTACCTGGTGGAGGTTTGTTCCCAGAATTGTGACCCACCCTTTTGTGTTTGCCTCAATCCTTAATCTTTACCATCACAAATATATACTGTCTCCACCACTTGGGCCTTTCAGGGATTTCGCAATGTGAAACACGTTGCATCTCGTTGCTTAACTGGTAGTTTTCTTATCTCTGAAAATATTCACTTTCAAACAACAAGAACTACTTTACCTAGTTTAAGCATAAATGCATTTATTGTCAGGATTTTCGGACAGGCTACAAGAATAGACTCCTACATATAGTTGGAACTCACTGCATCTGCTGAAATGCAATCTCACTGCATCTGCTGTGATTGAGAAGCTCTTTCCTCTGATTTAGGAAACCAGCAAATTAGGAAGACTGCAACAGAAAAATAATTATTTTCCTCAAATTGCCTTTTCCTTTGAATTCCCTTGAATTTACAGTTTTGAGTATATGTATCTGATTGTGGAACTTCAATCACATCTAGAAACCAATGGGATGAAAGTCTGAGAACGTACATTTCAGCCTCAATAGTGTCTCCTGAGGAGGGAGAAGTGAGTGTTAAGAAAGATGATCTATTATCTATCCACCCATCTATCTAGCTATCTACACTTGCAGCAACTTGCATGGTTCACATAACAATATAAATTGGATATTTTAGCCCCACTTTCTTCTTGTTAAATACATACAATTACATATGATTGAGTGAGTTTCTTCAACTGTGCTCATTTTTACCCACACATAGAAGTAGAGAAATCAGATGTTTGAATTGATTCATGGTTTGAGTTTTACATACTGAGTACAAGGGTATGGAAGAGACAACGGAGAAGGATAATGGATAGACTACAATAATTGAGGAGAAATAATTTTTGGAAAATATATCACCCTTAAAGAACTTAAGATATTGATCAATTTATTAGAATAAATTACTACTTGAAAAGTTTGAAACCTATTTTAGCTACTGTAAACACGAAGTACTATATCAAAGTTTAGAAGAAACTCTTTGAAGGATAGAAAATCAAACTCGAATGCTACCCTTACTAGAAAGACCCGAAAAATGTTGAAGAATGGGCCCAGCAGAATCCCTGTGGCATGGGTTCAGTCACAGACCCTGCAGAAAGAATTGCTGATGCTAGGCACTATGCATTGCTCTATAAGATCCTGTCCTTTGCTCTGGAAACCTGGATTCCTCTGCTAACATTCTCAAAAAAATGGGTTCCAGGAAGACCTGTTTTTTTCAACGTGCATCTGAATTGATGTTTCTTTAGGTGAATCTAATGAACAGATTCTAGGTATTATGCCTGTGTCTTAGTTGCAAGAGAGTTTTTACTTTTGTAATTTAGCAAAGTATGACACAAAAAGGTGGGAAAAATCCAAATGTCCACTATGATGGAACTGAATAAGACTTATACAAAACTGAGAACGCTCATGAAATAGGATGAGATCAGTTTTTATGTTATTAGAATTTAATATTTAATTGATGTTGTTATTGCAGTTAAGGGCAAGTATTTATAATATAGTAGGCACTAAGTAAATGTTTATAGAATAGTTAAAGAACGTTAAAACATACGAAGTATGGTAAATATGCATAATAAAAATAACCTGAAAGTGTGGATGAGTAAAGAATGATTATTCCTACATTTAAACTAAAATTTCAAAGAGTTTTGTATAGATCTTCAACATACATCATAGTAATTATAGTGGTAATGGATAGAATGACAAATTAAGTTTATTGATAGACCTTTATTAGAATTTTCATAATTCCAGCAAAATGGTAAAGTAGTATTTAAAAAAAAAACTTTGTATCAACATCTTTTTCAAATGTTTGGTTTTCTCTGCATTTTAGAGTACTTAAAATTATACCAAACATATGTTATATAGCATAATCTAGGAAGAAAACAACTCTGAGTATACTTTCTAGAAATTAATATATCAGAAATTTTTATAAAATTTGTTTTTAAAGTTATAATCAGTAACTTTAGTCTAAGACATACTTTAAATTACTAACGTATGTTGGTAACAAAATAAAGTGTCCTTGGAGCAGCAATTTCCAGGCACAACCAGAATGTTTCCCACTGATTTACTTATTCATAGAAAAGATAATGTTAGATCAATTTTATCATGCCAGTGTCTCTTTCTAAATAAATGGAACCAATATTTTCTTCAAAGATATACTTTAAACATTAGTTAATATTACTTACACTTCAAAACTACCGGTTTTAGAGCTTATTTTATATTATCTCAATGGAAACTGCTTACATTAATGGGGATTGGCATATGTGTTGCTTCTATTCTCTTGTATTGATTTTATTGTAAGATTTTTCCTAAAGTTATTTTTATTCATTTTAAGATTAGCCTGAGTCGTGTTCTTATTTAATAATAGTAAGAGATGAGAGTAAGTCAAAAACAATTTGCAGACACATATCTCCTATATCACAATACAAACTTTAAAGAAAGTTTAAAGAAAGATTGAAGATAAAGGGTTAGAAAGAGATTAAAGGTAGTAGGAAAGAGGAGAAAAAGAGAAAAGAAAAGTAGAAGGAAAGTTTTTTAAGAGAGCTCAAATAGCTGAGAGGGGAGAGAAAATTTGATACAAAAAATGGGATAGCAGAGAGAAGGAAAACAGAAGAGAAAGTAAACTTTAATAGTATCATAAATAATCTATAAAAGAAATTGTTAGCTTATTGATGGAAGAAATTAGTTTATTGATGGAGACAAAAAGGAGTAATTTTTTAAGAATGTTTTGTAAAATAAATGAATTAAATCTAATCACGTCTTTGGATGAATAAGTTACATGAGTTGAAGAATGTTATATAAAGAATATGGTAATACAACTGTCACACTGAGTCGCATCAACTCTAGAGACCCAACAGAGTTTCTTTGATGTTTTTCAGGAAAGCATGCTAGTTGCCCTCCACACCCAGACCCTGGGGAGTCTGTGATCCCTAACTTCCTTTTGGTAACCCATTATAAACTTCATTTATGAATTTATCTAAGTCTTTCCTGAACCTATTTATATTTTCAGACTATATAACCTTCTGGGGTAATGACTTGCATATGTTTACTACAAACTGTGTAAAGCAGTGAAGTACAAAGCATAAATCCCTTTTATCTTTTATGCTGCAGTGGGCATCCTCTAGTCCTGGTGCTCTTTAATTTGGTGAAAGGAATCCATCTTTATACTTTACAATCTGGTAGAGTCTGAATCCACGCAGCCTCATCCGTAATTTTATAAAACTTGACATTCCTAACTTTTCACAATATTCTGACATAGAAACAAAGGCCGTGGCATATAATGGAAGTAACTTTTAATAAGCTGCATTTTGAGGGGGAAATTATTTCATATGTATAGGTCCCAAAATCATCATCTAGAAATCAAAGTGCTAGATAATTCCTAAAATCCTTTCTATGTTTCAACTTGCCTGTGCTTTAACACCTATCACACACACTCTGCCTCCTCCCTAGAAATTGATGTGGAAGGGAGGGAGAAAAGATATATACATGATCATGGAGTTATTAACATCAGGCTTAAAATCCCATTTCCTCCACTTCCTGGCTCTACATCCTTAAGGAAGTTAATTACTTCTCCATGCTTCACTTTCTTCACCACCAAATTGGAGATGATAAGAATTCTAACTTTATTTTTATTTTTTAGGTTATTTTATATATTTTTTGTTAATATATATAATAAAGTATATACATATAAGTGTGTGTATATACATATAAGTGTGTATATATACATATAAGTGTATATATACTTATATGTATACATGTATATATTTATACATAAGCAAATATACATTTATATACTCTTAAAAAGTATCTGTCATATAATAAGTACTATACAAAGGTTAACATATATGCCTGTAAATCCATGGATATGGAGGAAGAGAGTGAGAGAGAGAGAGAGAGAGAGAGAGAGAGCGCGCGCACAACTAAGCTTCCCTACTTCCATTCCCTTGTGTGTTCCTATTCCAGAATGACACTGGGCTGTGGCTCGCTTTGGCCAATGGAGCATCTACGAATGTGAAATAAGCCTAGTTTTGATTAGTGCTTTGGCATGGGGTTTGTTGCCCTCTTGGAATGCTTTTCTGAGACCACTATGTAAAGAAATCTAGTCTACCCGCCTCCAGGCCATATGGAGAGAGAAGTTCAGCCATCCCAGCTAGAGCCCAGAGCCCAATTGACCACCAACTAAATACAGTCACATACATAAGCCCCTATGAGCCCGGGAGAAGAAGCACCCAGCCAATCCATGGAATCATAATAAAATAAATCGTTGCTCTTTTAAATCAATACATTTGAGGTGTTTTGTTACACAGCAGTATATACTGATACAACTGATACTTTAATCATCTCTGGTTCGTTTCTATGAGCTTGTCTTCAGAATTCATGACAGGGACTGAAAATTTATATAAAACTAAGCTAATATATTTGAATCTCATTTCTTATTACCAGAAGTACACACCATATGTACAGATTTGACAAAAATGAGCTCCAATCAGTGACAGGGAAAATAATTGACAGATAAGTGATGTCTTAGTGTTCCCTGGGAAACAGACTTGGAGACAGATATTAACATGCAGGAAGTTTGTTGAAAAGTATTATTAATATTAATATATGTAGGGGAATAAGGAAAGTAGGATTAGACATTGGGAGAAATTAAACCGCAGTATAGTTGAGTTGATGCAGGGCTTCCAGCAGATCACACATGGAGCTCCAGAGCTGTGATATGGCCCTTCAGAATTGTTCCAAGTTTAAAGAAGAGGGCCAACCCTTTGTACCATAGATTTGACTAGTCATTGGATGAGACTGTTTTTACCTCACGGAAGATAAATCTTGGTTTTATCAGAGAGAAGTTGTAACCTTGGATGATGCAGCTCTTTTTACTGAGGCATAATTTTTTCTTTAATAAAATATGAATTTTACTAGTCAACTACTGTTATAACATGCTCATTATAGATTTCCTATTCTGTATCCATCCCATCAAACACAAAACAGAACAGTGTATCAGTCTGGCTGGCTTTCTTCAGGTGAATCACAGCCTTGCATTGTTAGCAAAATCCTCTTTCTTAGTTTCACAGCCTATAGTGACAGAAATCGACTCTTTTTTCTCTGATGTAGATACCACTAGCCTTGGAATTATAGCATTATATAGTCAATTGTATAGGGTGGATGGGGAAGGAGACACCAAATTTAAGCAGGGTCCAATTCTGTTTTTCTATGTGATGTTAGTATTGAGCCTAGTGCTCCTGTGAAAGCCAACCCTTCTAATGATATACACACGTTTCTTCACAACCACAGCTAAATGTGTGGCACAATCTGTGGAAATGGCCCCAATGGGACTCAGTTTCCACAACTTTATGTCACTTACATCAATGAAACGCAGCTCATCATGGAATTTTTCATCTGATGACCATCTATGAATGAAGAGCTTTGTCCCTGCTGCCATCAACATGTGGTCACCCCAGGAAAAGATGGTTATTTATAGGTCTTTGGTTGATAATGGATCAGAGTGTTTATGCCAAACACAAGTAGCTTCTATGCTCCAGGGGCTAGGTTCTTCACTCTTCACCAAAAACATACAGGTGGTTTCCAGTGGCTTACATGAAGTGTTTTGGGGAAAGATGGGAGTGAGGGTGGGAGTAGAGGCTGGTCATCTCAGGCACGGCCCAGCTCCTGCTTTCAGAATTCAGGACTTATAGAAAATATGGATTAGCCAGTCCCTTCAAACACCCAGATATCAGATTTATAGGGTGTAAATCTGAAACACTCCCATCTGGTTTGGTCCCTCAACAATAAAGACCTTTTTTTTCTTGGCATCAACAACTGGGGGGAAATATAAACACCTTTGGCCAGTCCAGGTATAGTATCATCTTCATGTTGGGCCATGTGCACCATGTTGCTGTCTTGGGTTTCTTCTAGATTCCAAGACTAGCATCAGCTTCATGGTATCTCAGTAGACTAAATTCCAAAAGGGTGGATGATACAGTTTAGTTCTGTGTCCTCACCCACATCTCATGTTGAATTATAATTCCTAATGTTGGAGGTGGGGCCTGGTGGGAGGTGATTGGATCATGGGGTGGTTTCTAATGGAGTAGCACCATCCCCCGAGTGCTGTCTCATGATAGAGTTCTCACAAGATCTTGTTGTTTGAAAGTGTATACCACCTCTCCATTTGCTCTCTCTCTCTCCTGCCAGCCACGTGAATACATGCTTGCTTCCCCTGTGCTTTCCACTATGATTGTAAGTTTCTTGAGGCCTCCCCGGGAAGAAAAAACCTGTACAATCTACAGAACAATGAGCTGATTAAACCTCTTTTCTTTATAAATTACCCAGTCTCAGGTATGTCTTTATAGCAGTGTGAGAAGGGACTAACACAGTAGGCTTTGGAATTTACTCAGATGTCTCCGGAAGCCACCAAAGGACCTAGCATAGATTAGAAGTGAATGAGCAATTGGAAAATGAAGAAAGAAAATGGATGAGCAGATATATGAATGGGTACAACCAGGTATATAGACCAATGACTTCCATCCCCAAAGCCCAGAATTCATCTGAATTCTGTGGTTCTTACAGCTGCCCTGTCTAAAGTCCTATCCCTACACAGCAACATTGGAAGGAGGGAAATAATTGGGGGAAAAAAGTAAGCTGATTCTTTTTGCTCAATGTTGCTGAGCAGACTCCAAGAAGGCCTTCATCAGCCCTTTCCACTGCTCCCTAGCCCACTTCCCTAAAGGACCTGGCTGTTGGGAAAAATAGCACCTTGGTGCTGGAGGTGATAAATCTGGGCAGAAGCATATAGCATTCATGATTTGCCATAACATACAGCAATATAAAAACTTTGTTGCAGTTTTGTCTACAGAAATTTCTAAGAGACTAAGGAAACAGTTGACATAGGGAAATATGCTTTATAAGAAAGTAGCATAGCTAAGTATCCTTTTAAACTTTGAAAATTTAAAATGGAAAACTTATTTGAACACACCAAACAACTATATATTTTGCAATTAAGTAAACTAAATCCCTTTAGAAAAATAAGGGGCATGTGGAAATAATCAAGGCAATCTTTCCTAATTAAGGCCATTGTACTAAAAGTGGTTGATAACTTCTTGATACCCTGATAGCTTCTCAGGGTAAATTTGAGTCTCTCCATTCCCTTTTTGTTTTAATCTTGGAATGTGGGCTCCAAAAATTACCATCAAAGCCATTCTCCCTTTTATTCACATAAGATAATATATTCATTGGATTGATTTGGCCACATTACACACACACACACACACACACACACACACACACACGAAGTGGAAATAATAATGACTTAACTGAAAAGAAGATCACTTCTTTCTAATAAAGTAAGTCTAATAAAATTAGTCCACAGCTGACATGGCAGCACCTTGCTGTCTTCTAGCTCTTTTCTTGGCCACCATTAGCTATGGCCAATGGAGCTTCCATCATGCCAAATGCATTTTAATTATTAGAATGAACAAAGAAAAAGAGAAAGTGACCATGTGTTTTTATTTTTCCTAAATTGCTCTGTTCTTCTATTTATAACTTATTGCCTGGAACTTAGTCACATGGCTATAACTAGCTGCAAGGATGTTTGTCCTGTATGCATATAGCTCAATATGTAAGGTCACTGGATGTTTGCTGACCACTCTATTAGGTCTACCTGTAGCTCTTTATTGTTTGGGGACTTACTAAATTGAATGACAACTTATCTGTCTGAAACACATGCAGAAGAGAAGGAGCAGCAGAGACAGATGTAAAATAGGAAAGTATCCTTAGTGGTCATTAGTCCATCATAATAGTAAGATTCTGCTGGGCACACATAGTTAGACCCCCTAGCCTAGTAATATAACAGAGTCCCTGGTTACATTACCTGTTCCTACTTCTGCTCTCTAGAGAAGCTCTACCTCCATTGTCTCCTCATCTCTTGTTCCACCCTTTTGGGTAGGTTCTTCCTTTTCCTGAGCTGTCCATGGTTATTTCTAAAGTGGGCAATAGAAGGCATCCTTTAATAAAGCCTGCAAATATCCTACAAGCCATTTCTTTTCAGTGCAGTTTCAGGTACTATTAAAATTTCAACAGTAATAGGCAGTTGCAATCTAAGCTTGTGGTTTCTTTTGGCTTTTAGATCTTGTAGTTTTTAAGCCTAATTGTACCTCGAGACCACTTAAAAGGATAGACTTGGGTGGGAAGACAACATACTTAATCTGATATTTGCTCCTAGCTTGCTTCCCATTGTCTGACAACGAACTATTCATGGAAGGTCTTTTTAAAAGCTTTAATACCAGTGATTAATCTCCTGCTAAGGCTGTTGCTTTGGAGTAAACCTACCAGTGTTTCAGTATGGAACACAGAGCACTTGCTTTTTTTTTTTTTTTTTCTTTTTTCTTAATTCTGAAAGGATCCAAATTTAATGCATTTAGACTGCAGACCAGAGAGAGAGAGAGAGAGAGAGAGAGAGAGAGAGACACCTCCCTAACATCTCTGCCTGCAGATAAGCTGGATCCAAGTTGAACTCATCTCTCCTAGAACTCTGTTGAAAGCAACAAGAAACAGCTAATACAGACAACATTTTATTTATTTATTTATTTATTTATTTATTTATTTATTTTTAACACTTTCCCTTAAGGGTATTTGGTCTGCTTTCCTGACAGCCTTTTGTCTGCTTTCCAAAGTGTGGCAGACAGCATTTTGGCCAAATATTTTACCACTGAAGTACCTATGGCTAGGTTCTCAGCCTAAAATATTGGGAACACATTTTAGTCTCCAATATTGTAGTGCTGTATGCCCATGTAACAGATTCTATGTATATTAGGATTGTGATAGTCTGGGAATAACAGAGATTTAGAAAATAGTTTCTTTAAAAAAATGTAGATTTCTCACTTTGAGATGCCAAATAGTTCATGGCTGGTAGAAAAGACTCCAATACCACCAAAAACTTACGTCTTTCTCTTTATTCTGCACCATTTCTGTGAATAACACTTACTGCTAAGTTCGCCTGGAAGGCCAGTGGGGCTGCTGCAGTTCTGATCATGATGTCCACATGGCAAACCACAAGAAGGAAGGTATTAAATAAAATGACTTGGGGGCCAAGGCGGGCGGATCACAAGGTCAGAAGATTGAGACCATCCTGGCTAACACGGGGAAACCCCGTCTCTACTAAAAATACAAAAACAAAATTAGCCGGGCATGGTGGCAGGCTCCTGTCGTCCCAGCTACTCAGGAGGCTGAGGCGGGAGAAGGGCGGGAACCCGGGAGGCGGAGCTTGCAATGGGCCAAGATCGTGCCACTACACTCCAGCCTGGGCGAGACTCCGTCTCAAAAAATAAAAATAAATAAAAATAAATAAATAAAGGTGACTCCACTGGGAGGGAGCTCATTTTAAACATCCTCATTTGTCTAAATTGAATCATCTTCCTTAATAACCTTCCCAGTTGTCCTGTTACAGGTAGTTAGACAGGCATAAGCTAGGCGGGAGAGGGCTCTCCCCAACCCAATAGGAATGTTGGTTGCTGGTTCAGCAGTTATCACATTGTCTCTCTAAAAGTGATAAATTGGCAGCTGGCACCAGGGAGAGACCATTTCCTGATGGTCCACACCTGTTGCACTAAAGTGTTAAATGAATGCAGATTCCAGGGAGACGCAACTTCCTGGGCATGTGCATTAAGAGGCAAAACGGCAAAGTTGTACCTTCCAGGGACACATTACCAGAAAACAGAAGAAAGCCGCAGATGGGCATGCGTACAACTTCCTAAATACTGTGTGTGCTCACCTCCCAAGCGTAAGGAGGACACTGTACATGTGGACAGCCCACCATAAGGGAAGAATCATGGGAAAGGGACCAGCCTATCAAGTCCTAGGATCAAGGTGAAACATTACACCTGACTTTCACATGCCTGTTTGTGTCCGTCCAAGAGTACTTTTCTTTCTTTCCTAAAGTCTTTAAAGTAAACTTCCACTCCTGTTCTGAAACTTGCCTCGGTTTCTTTTTCTGCCTTATGCCCCTCAGTCAAATTCTTTCTTCTGAGGAGGCAAGAATTTGAGGTTGCTGCAGATCCATACGGATTTGCTGCCAGTGACCTGATGCCTACTAACCGGAATTTATTTAGTGCTTTAAGACTCAACCACTTTCACTGGTAACACATTTGGTGCCGTGAGACTCAGATATTTCTCACACGTAACAGTCCCAACCAACGCTCACATATCATTGTTCAGAATTTAGTCCTGTGGTCGGTAAAGTTCCAAGAGAGATTAGGAACTGTTGTCTTTTATTCTAGATAGCAATATGTCCAACTAAAACTTGAGTTTCTGCTATTAAGGAAGAAGAGAAAGATAGTTGAGGTAGAAGATAGAGTAAAATGAGAGCTAGAAGTAGAGATGAGAAGAAGTGAATAGATTTATTACAAAACATGCAGTACAAAGATGCCTTCTTTTTTTGTCTGGCTAAACCACTCCCTTTCTGAAAGGTCAATGTAGTATGGTGTGATGTCCACAGAATCACAGCTAGGGCCATTATCTACGTAAACTGCAATACTTTAACATTTGAAAAGAGACACTATTTATATGCTGGAATGATGAATATAAACTAAGATCTTCCTGGGAAAATCAAGATATATAAGCACTGCTATCCTAGTTATGAAAAACCTCATTACCTCCTGTCATTTACCTTCTCAGTAACCTAAGGCTAATGCCAGTGTTTCAGGAACAGTGAGGGACTAAGTGGCTAAGTTGGCTGGACTTCCTGGGTCAATAGGGACTTCCCTAAGTGGACTTTCCCCTAAGCCAAAAATAAGTCATAGTTCCAAGCTAAGGGATTGAAACTTCAACCAATCAAAGGGGACTTTCCCCTAAGCCAAAATGAGTCACAGCTGCAAGCTAAGGGATTGAAACATCAACCAATCGCATAGGGAGTTTAAGCTCTAGCTGCAGCCTGATGTTTTTAACCAATCAGGGCTGCCAACCCACAAGTGGATTGAAAAATAAGCTAATTCAGATGAGATCGGGCACTTTCAGGGTGGTATGGCCATAGACCAGAAAAACAATATATTTACAAAAATTAGAATCTCAATAAAGAGAAATTATGAAGAAAAGCTAAACAGAAATCCTGGGACTGAAAGGTATAATAACTGAAATAAAAATTTTACTACAGAGGTGCAACAGAAAAGTTGAGCCAGTAGAAGAAAGAATCAATGAATAAGAATGAAAGAACTCTTGAGAATAAGGCCATTGAAATTATTGAGTCGAGAGCAGAAAAAAAAAAAAAGAAAAAAGAATGAAGAAAGGTGAACAGTGCCAAACATGCATGTGGGAAATCATCAAAAGGAATAACATATATATTGCGGGAATAGCAGAAGGAGAGGATACAGAGAAAGAGGTAGAAAGGATATTTGAAGAAAAATTGCCCAAAACTCCCTGAAATTGATGAAAGATATGACACTATACATCCAAGAAACTCAATGAACTCTAAGCAGAAAAACCCAGGGAGTTTATCAATAATGAAAGGAAAACTGAAAAATTCACCAATATATGGAAATTAAACAACACACTCTTAAAAAACCAACGGGTCAAAGAAAAATTCACAAGATAAATGGGAAATACATACAGATAAATGAAAATGAAAATGAAAACATAGCATACTAAAATTTTGGGATGCAAAAAAGTAATGTTCAGAGGAAAATTTATAACTCTGAGCACCACATTGAATATTTTCAAATCAATAACCTAACTTTACACCATAAGAGGAAGAAAAAGGGGAAAAATTAAATCCAAAAGTAGCAGAAGAAAGGAAATTTTTTAAAAATAGCATGATTAAAGAAGAGAGAATAGGGAAAAAAAAGAGAAAACCAATGAAACAAAATGCTGGATCATCTAAAAGATAAAACAGCATTGACAAACCTTTAGCTACATTGATTAAGAAAAACAACAAAAATAACTAAAATCAGGAATGAAAGTGATGACATTTCTACTTACCTTAGAAGTTAAAGGTATTTTTTAAAAACAGCATCAACAATTGTACAAGAACAAATTAGATAACTTGATGAAATGGCCAAATTCCTAGAGATGTACACATTATCTAAACTGACACAGTATGAAAACAACAGACAAATAGTATGGAAATAGAAAAACATGTAAATGTCCAGTGGATTTTTAACAAAGTTACCAAGATTATGCAAAAGGAAATGATGGTGTTAAAATGACATGGTGCTAAAAAAAATGGAATAGTCATTTAAAAATTAAACCCTTAATTTATAGTATACACAAAAAATTCAAAATTGATCATAGAACCAAACGTGAAAATTAGAAGTTAAAATTTTCTAGGAGGATGTCTACAGAATCACACAGTAAAAATTTTAAGAATTTTATTTGGGGAAGTTGCAGAGAAAGGTGGCCAGATAGAAGCCTCCACTGATCATCTCCCTTCAGGAAAACCAAACTGAACAACTATCCACAGAGAAAAGCAACTTCATGAGAACCAAAAACCAGATGAGTCAATTACAGTGCCTGGTTTTAACTTCGTGTTACTGGAAGAGGCACTGAAAAGGGTAGGAAAGACAGTCTTGAATTGCAGACACCACCCCTCACTCATCCTATGGCATCAGCCACATGGTGCAAACAGAATGTGTGCACCTTGTGGGAGAGAAAGCACAGCGGCTCTGGGACCTTGCTTTGCAACTCAGTGCTGCTCTGTCGCAGCAGAAAGCAACATGAAGCAGAACTCAGCTGGCACAGTGGTAGCTTTTAGACCAGCCATAGCCAGAAGGAAATTGCAGATTGCAGTGGTTGGAGCCTGAGTTCCAATAAGCCTTGCTACTATGGGCTAAAGTGCTTTGGGATCATAAATAAACTTGAAAGGCAGTCTAAGCGACAAGGACTTCAATTCTTGGACAAGTTCTCGTGCTGCACTGGGCTTAGACCCTGTGGGCTTGGGGTCACATCACCCAGTGAGGCACCAGCCTTAGCAGACCAGCAAGTGCTTTTTCTACCCCTCCTCCAACCCCAGGCAGCACAGCTCACAGCTCTTGGAAAGACACCTTCCTTCTACTTCAGGAGAGGAGAGGAAAGAGTAAAGAAGACTTTGTCTTGTAATTTGGATACCAGCTCAGCCACAGTAGGATAAAACACCAGGCAAGTCTTGAGGCCCCTATTCTAGGCCCTAACTCCTGGATGTCAATTGTGTATACACCCTAGGCCAGAAGGGAGCCTGCTGCCTTGAAGTGAAAGACCTAGTCCTGACAGAGATCATCACCTGCTGACTAAAGAAGGCTTTGGCCCTGAATAATCAGCAGTGGTACCCACACAGTACTCACCATGGGCCTTGGGTGAGATTCAGGGACATGCTGGCTTCAGCTGTAACCCAGCACATTGCCAGCTGTGGTGGCTATGGGAAGGGATTCTTTCTATTTGAGAATAGGACAGGGAAGAGTAAGGAGGATTTTGTCTCATATCTTAGGAACCAGCTCAGCCACAATGGGGTAGAGCACCAAGTAGGCTTGTGGAGTCCTTAGTTCCAGGCCTTGACTCCTGGATGACATTTCTGGACCATAGGGGAGCCCACTGCCCTCAAGGGAGCATCTGCCACAAGATATTGAAGAGCCCTTGGGCCTTAAATGAACATCCACGTAGTCAGTCAGACAGCACTGCCACAAGCCCAGGGCAGTGGTAGCCATGAGAAGAGATTCCCCTGCTTGTGGAAAGGGGAGAAAGAGTGGGAAGGACTTTGTCTTGTGACTTGGGTGCCAGCTCAGCTATGGAAAAATAGAACACCAGGTAGATTCCTGAGGTTTTCTACTCCAGGCTCTGGTTCCCAGATATAACTCTGGACCTGCTAGGGACAAGGGGAAACTCACTGCCCTGAAGGGAAAGCTACAATCCTGGCTAGCTTTGCCACTTCCTGATTGTAGAGCTCTAGAGGTTTGAGCAAACATAGGCAATGGCCAGGCAGTTGCTATTCGGACCTTGGATAAGACTCAGTGCTTTGCTGGCTTCAGATCTTACCCAGTGCAGTCCCAGTGGTGGTGGCCATAGGGGTGCTTGGGTCACTCCTTTCCCAGTTCCAAGCAGCTCAGGGAAAAAAGAAAAAAAATAGAGAGAGAGAGAGAGAGAATCCATTTGTTTGGAAGAAAGTAAAAGAAGAGAACAAGTCTTTTCCAGGTAATCCAGAGAATTGTTCCAGATCTTATCCAAGAACACCAAGGTGATACCTCTACAATTCTGCAAGAGCCAGAACATTACTGGGCTTGGGGTGCCCCCTAATGCAGATATGGTTGCAGTTACCAAAAACTTAGACCACAACACCCAAGTCCTTTTGAATACGTGAAAAACCTTCCCCAGAAGGACGGATACAAACAAGTCCAGACTGTGAAGACTACAATAAATACCTAACTCTTCAATACACAGACACAAATGAACATCCACAAGCATGAAAAACATCCATGAAAATATGATCTCACCAAATGAACTAGATAAGGAACCAGTGACCAACCCTGGAGAGATAGCAATATGTGAACTTTTAGACGGAGAATTCAAAAACACCTCTTTTGATGAAACTCAATGAAATTCAAGATAACACAAGAAAAGAAATCAGATTCCCATTAAATAAATTTAGCAAATATATTCAAATAATTAAAAAGAGTCAAGGAAACATTCTGTAGTGAGAAATGCAGTTGGCATACTGAAGAATGCATTAGAGTCTTCACAGCAGAACTAATCAACTGGAAGAATGAATATTGAGCTTGAAGACTATGTATTTTAAATTACACGGTCAGAGGAGACAAAAGAAAAAAGAATAAAAAAAGAAACAAACCCAAAAGATCTAGAAAATATCCTCAACAAGGAAAATTTAAGAGTTTTTGACCTTACAGAGAAAATAGAGAGACATCAGGGTAGAAGTTTATTCAAAAGGATATTAATAGAGAACATCCTGAACCATACAAAGATATCAATATTTAAGTACAATAAAGTTGTGGAACACCAAACAGATTTAACCCAAATAAGACTGCATCAAGATATTTAATAATCAAACTTCCAAAGGTCAAGGATAAAGAAAGTACCTTAAAAGCAGCAAGAGCAAAGAAACAAGTAACATACAATGGTCTCCAATATGTCTGGCAGCAGATTTTTTCAGTGGAAATCTCACAGGCTCTGAAAGAGTAGCATGATATGTCTAAAGTGCTGAAGAAATACAAAAACTTTTACCTTAGGGTAGTATATTCAGTAAAACGTTTTCTTCAAACGTGGAGGAGAAATAAAGACTTTCCCAGAAAAAAACAAAAGCTGAGGGATTTCATCAACATCAAACCTGTCCTACAAGAAATGCTAAAGAGGGTTATTCAATCTGAAAGAAATGGACATGAATGAGCAATAAGAAATTATCTGAATGTACAAAACTCACTGGTAATAGTAAGTATAAAGAACACCAGATTACTATAAAACTGTAAGTGTGGTGTATAAATGACTCATATGTTAAGTAGAATGACTGAAAATAAACTGATACAAAATAATAAGTATGACAACTTTTAAAGACTCAGACAGTAAAATAAGATATAAATAGAAACAACAAAAAGTTAACAAGTGGGAAGATGAAGTTAAAGCGTAGAGTTTTATTTATTTTTCTCTGTGCTATTTAGCTTATTTATGAAAAAAAAGACCCCAAAATCTGTTGCCTACAAGAAACACACTTCACCTATAAAGACACACATAGCTTGAAAATAAAGGAATGGACAAAGTTGTTTCATACCAATGGAAAACAAAAAAGAGCGGTAGTAACTATACTTACATCAGACAAAATAGATTTCAAGACAAAAAGTATGAAAAGAAACAAAGAAGGTCATTATATAATGATAAAGGTGTCAATTCAGCATAAAGGATATAATAATTGTAAAGATATATCCACCCAACACTGGAGCACCAAGATATATGAAGCCAATATTATTAGAGCTAAAGAGACAGATAGACCCCAATGCAACAAAGTTGGAGACTTCAGCTTTCAGCATTAGACAGATTATTCAGACAGAAAATCAAAAAAGAAACATCAGACTTAACCTGCACCATAAACCAAATGAACCTTACAGACATTTACAGAACATTTCATCAAATAGCTGCAGGATACACATTTTTCTTCTCAACATATGAATCATTCTCAAGGAAGACTATTTGTTAGGCCACAAAACATATCTTAAAAAATTCAAAAACTTGCAAATATATCAAGTATTTTCTCTGACCACAGTGGACTAAAACTAGAAATCAATAACAAAAGGAACTTTGGAAACAATCAAAATACATGGAAGTTAAACAATATGTCTCTGAACAACCAGTGGGCCAGTGAAGAAATTAAAAAGAAAATGTAAAAATTTATTGAAACAAATGATAATGGGAATAAAAGATACCAAACCTGTGGGATACAGTGAAAGCTATACTAACAGAAAAGTCTATAGCTATGTGCACCTATAAAAGAGTAGGAAAATTTCAAGGAAACAATCAAAAGAGTAGGAAAATTTCAAGGAAACAATGCAAGGATGCATCTTAAAGAACTAGAAAAGCAATAGCGAACCAAACGAAAAATTAATAGAAGAAAATTAATGATAAAGACCAGAACAGAAATAAACAAAATCAACAAACTGTTAGCCACACTAACCAAAAAGAGAGAGAAGACATAAATAAAATCAGACCTGAAAAGGAGAAATTACATTTGTTACCACAGAAATTCAAAGGTTCATTAGAGGCTACTATGAACAAGTATATGCCAATAAGTTGGAAAAACCTAGAAGAAATGGTTAAATTCCTAGACTTATGCAGCCACCAAGATTGAACCACGAAGAAATCTAAAACTTGAACAGACCAATAGCAAGTAACCAGATTGAAGCCATGATAAAGTCTCCCACTAAAGAAAAGCCCAGGATCTGATGGCTTCATTGATGAATTTTACCAAACATTTAAAGAAGAACTAATGCCAATGTTATTCAAAGTATTCTGAAAAATAGAGGAGGAGAGAATAGTTCCAAACTCATTCTATAGTGTCAGTATTACCCTGATACAAAAATCGGACAAAGACATGTCAAAAAAATAAAACCACAGGCCAACATCCCTGATGAACATTGATGTGAAAATCCTCCACAAAATACTAGCAAATTTAATCCAACAGCACATCAAAAAGGTACTATGCAATGATCAAGTGGGATTTATTCCAAGGATGCAAGATAGGCCTTAGCAGATGCAAATCAATAAATGTGACACTTCACATTAACAGAATGAAGGATAAAAATTATCTGATCATTGCAATAGATGCAGAAAAAGTACTCAATAAAATTCAACATCTTTTCTTGATAAACACTCTTGATAAACTAATCATAGAAGAAACATACCTCAACTTATAAAGGCCATATATGACAGACCCATAGGCAATATCATATCAAATAGGGAAATGTTTAAAATATCCCTCCACCTCCAAGAACTGGAGCAAGACAAGGATGATCACTTTCACCACTCCCATTGAGCACATTACTGGAAATCCTAGCCAGCATTCAAGCAAGAGAAAGAAATAAAAGGCATACAAATTGAAAGGATGAAATCTAATTGTTCATTTCACAGGTGATATATTTAGAAGGAACATACCTCAATACAATAAAAATCATGTATGACAGACCCACAGCTAGTATCATACTGAATGGGGAGAAATGGAAACCCCTTCCTTTAAAATCTGGAACAAGACAAAGATACCCACTTTCACCACTGTTATTCAACATAGTACTGGAAGTCCTGGCTAGAGCAATCAGACAAGAGAAAGAAGTCATCCAAATTGGTAAGGAAAAAGTCAAAGTATCCTTCTTTGTAGATGATATATATGATCTCATATTTACAAGAACCTGAAAACTCTAACAAAAAACTGTTAGAACCGATCAACAAATTCAATAAAGTTGCAAGATAAAAAATAAACATACAAAAATCAGTAACATCTCCATGTGCCAACAGCAAACAATTTGAAAAAAAACAAAATTAAGAAAGTAATCTGATTTACAATAGCTAAAAATAAAAGTAAATACCTAGGAATTAACTTAACCAGGAAGTAAAAGATTTCTGCAGTGGAAACTATAAAGCAATGATGAAAGAAATTGAAGAGGACATAGAAAATAGAAAGATATTCCATGTTCATGGAGTGGAAGAACAAATACTATTAATATGTCCATACTACCCAAAGCACTCTACAGATTCAATGCAATCACTATCAAAATACCAATGACATTCTTTGCAGAAATAGAAAGAAAAATCCTAAATTTTATACAGAACCACAAAAGACACAAAATAGCCAAAGTTATCCTGAGCAAAAAGAACAAAATTGCAGGAGTCAAATTACCTAAGTTTGAATTATACTACAGAGCTATAGTAATCAAAAGAGCATGATATTGGCATAGAAGCAGATAGAGATGAATGGAACAGAAGAGAGAAACCAGAAACAAATCCATACATCCACAGCAAACTCATTTTTGACAAAGTTGCCAAGAACATACACTGGGGAAAGAATAGTCTCTTCAATAAATAGTGCTGGGAAAGCTGGATATCCATATACAGAAGAATGAAACCACTTTCCTATCTCTAACCATATACAAAAATCAAATCAGGGTGGAATGAAGACTTAAATCTAAGACCTTAAACTACGAAACTACTAAAGGACACATTGTGGGCACTCTCCAGGACATTGGATTGGGCAACAATTTTTTGAGTAATACCACACAATCATAGGCAACCGAAGCAAAAATGGACAAATTAGATCACATCAAGTTAAAAAGCTTCTGTACAGCAAAGGAAATAATCATCAAAGTGAAGTGACAATCCACAAAATAGGAGAAAATATTTGCAAACTATGGGTCTGACAAGGCCTTAATAACAAGAATATTTAAGAAGCTCAAACAACTCTATAGCAAAAAATCTAATAATGTGATTAAAAATAGGCAAGTGATCTGTATGGACATTTCTCAAAAGGAGACATACAAATGGCAAACAGGTGTATGAAAAGTTGCTCAACATCATCAACCATCAGACAAATGCAAATTAAAACTACAATGAGATATCATCTCACCCTAAAATGGCTTTTAGCTAAAAGACAGGCAATAATGAATGCTGACAAGGATGTGGAGTAACTTGTACACTGTTGATGGGAACGTAAATTAGTACAATCACTATGAATAACAGTTTGGAGTGTCCTCAAAAGACAGCAAATGGTTCTACCATATGATCTAGGAATCCTACTGCTAGCTATATACCCCCAAAAAGGAAATCAGTATATCAAAGAGGTATCTCCCATGTCTAAAGCAGCATTATTCACAATAGCCAAGATTTAGAAGCAACCTAAGGGTCCATTAACAGATAAATGGATAAAGAAACCAGGGTACATATACACAGTGAAGTACTATTCAGCCATAAAAATGAGTGAGATCTGTCATTTGCAACAACATAAATGGAACTGGATGCCATTATGTTAAGTGAAATAAGCCAGGCACAGAATAACAAACTTCACATGTTCTCACTTATTTGTGGGAGCTAAAAATTAAAACAATTGGACTCAGAGATAGGGATCAGAATGATAGTTACCAGACTCTGGAAGTGCAGTGAGCTGGGGGGAGTGGGGATGGTTAATAGATACAAAAATATAGTTAGACAGAATGAATAAGATCTAGTATTTGATAGCACAACAGGGTGACTATAGTAAATAATTTATTGTACATTTTTACATAACTAAAATAGTGTAATTGTACAGTGTGTAACCCAAAAAAGGATAAATGCTCGAGATGAAGCATACCCCATTTACACTGATATGATTATTATGCATTATATGCCTCTATCAAAGTATCTCATGTACCCCATAAATATATACACCTACCATGTACCCACAAAAACTAAATAAAGAATTTGATTTGTAAAATTATTAAAATTTAGTGACTTTAAAATAATTAATCCATTTTATGTGAATATATGCTTACTTGCACTTTCTGTTGTTTTCTACTTTGCATGTTAAAATAAATCAGCATTCTTGACTCATTTTATACATCAATAAGAAAATGTTCTGTACTTGCAAGTACGTATGAAATAAGAAGAAAGGAAGGAAAGAGAAATACTGGGAAAATGACAGTCATCATACAATTTAGTAACATATACATTTTTTTTTTTTTCTGGGGGGGGACGGAGTCTTGCTCTATCGCCCAGGCTGGAGTGCAGTGGCCGGATCTCAGCTCACTGCAAGCTCCGCCTCCCGGGTCTACGCCATTCTCCTGCCTCAGCCTCCCAAGTAGCTGGGACTACAGGCGCCCGCCACCTCGCCCGGCTAGTTTTTTTTGTATTTTTTTAATAGAGACGGGGCTGGTCTCGATTTCCTGACCTTGTGATCCGCCCGACTCGGCCTCCCAAAGTGCTGGGACTATAGGCTTGAGCCACCGCGCCCGGCCGTAACATATACTTTTAAAATAATAAAAATATTGGTGTACATGTGACTATTGATTTTTTTTTTTTTTTTTTTTTTTTTTTTTTTTTTTTTTTTTTTTTTTTTTTGAGGCAGAGTCTTGCTCTGTCCCTCAGGCTGGAGTGCAGTGGCGTGATCTCGGCTGACTGCAAGCTCCGCCTCCCGGGTTCGCGCCATTTTCCTGCCTCAGCCTCCCGAATAGCTGGGACTACAGGCGCCCGCCACCATGCCTGGCTAATTTTTTGTATTTTTAGTAGAGACGAGGTTTCACTGCTTTAGCCAGGATGGTCTCGATCTCCTGAAGTCGCGATCCGACCGACTCGGCCTCACAAATTGCTGAGATTACAGGTGTGAGCCACTGTGCCCGGTCATGATTTTGCTTTTTAAACAAATGTTTACTATCTGTCGATATTGACAAAGTAACAACTTGGCCATAGAGATCAGAAAATATAATATTGAAAGGAGAAATGGCAAGTTATATAATATTTATACTATATTGTACTCCAAAATAAGAAGAAAACAGGACATTAGAGCTGGAGAAAAAGGGAAAACTTGCATGAAATATTTTGAATCGGTAATTCCAGGAATTGATATGTATACAGTTATATCTAGGGTAAATATAAAATAGGATCTATATAGGTTAAATATGCACCCAAATATAAGGTGAATTCTGAAATGATAGAGCACAAAATATTTATTATAAGTTTCTTAAAATAGAACAATGTCATATGCTTGCCTCAAAATTACATTTAATTTGTTATAAACTCTCTGGTAACAGAATTCTTGGTCAATACAATGAAAGTTTATAAGGAATGCATTATATGCATTGTATACAAAATTTGCAGAAAGTTAATAAAATTTAGCAAGATTTTGGGAAGGGTCCTAGTAATGTTTGCAGTTGGCCACATGATTAAAGAAGAATTCAGTATTTTGTAAGATTTAGGCCCACCAAACCTGCATTTGTTTCGGAAACAGGTATAGTGAGACAGAAATAACAAGTGAGCATGTTAAAACCTTGCAAATATATTAGATTTCTTAAAAATAATAAAGCTATTAGACAAAACAAAAATATAAATAACATTACTAAGTATACTTCAAATAATTTTTTGCTTGCTAAAAACATTTCACAATGTCTCCCTTCTGCAATTTCAACAAAATATTTGTAAATTGGTTTTACATTGTTGCAGAGAGTGTGCATTTTAAAGTCATTCTTTCCATTTTCTCTGTGTCTAATCCTGAATCCAAACATTCAATGCCTTCCTGATTTTATGGCCTGGTTTTGTTGACTCTTCTCTCTGGGGTCTCACTGTGATCCCAAAACTGCCGAGTAACTTGGATGCTTAAGATGGAAAAAGCATTGTTTAAGCTTTATTTAACCTACTCAGCTCACCAGAGTTGGATAGGCATTTCTCAAACACTCTTTTCAATAAACTCAATAAAAAGGCTTATATAGCCCTCAAGCAATTAACGGTAACTTTATGCCAGCCTGCATAAGAATCCAATAGAGAACTGTAATATGGCTCTGTCAGGACATTTTGCACATGCCCCTACCCACTGTATTCTAACACATGCAGCAGAAAAGTTCCGACGGGTTTATTTTGATTCAGCTTTCTTTTTGTTTTGTAAAACTTAGCTGCAAAAATCATAATTCTATCTAATTTTATTGTATCATCTCTGCTCTAATTTACCTTCCCTCTCTCTCTCTGTCTCTCTTTTTGTTTCAAATAGATAGAGCTCACAGACTTTATGTAAATTCAAGAGTAATCTGGGATGCTCCCTACCTTGTTCTTGATCAAAATATGTTTTCACTGTTAGTCAGGATCAGATTTGGCCACTTCACAAAAAATTTCAGTGACAGAGTTTGATCTTAATAAGCATAGCTCAAGAATTAAGTGGTATTAAAGTGTCAAGAGAATATATGAGGTGTGTTGGAAACAGTGGTAACATGATATTTCCTATGTGAGTGCCTCGGAGAAGGGTGATATAGCTGTAAGAAATTCTAAGGCCTGGGCCCCTTGGAATTATATAACCCATAGGTTTCTTACCTATATATGGAAAAAGTGTATATCTCTTCAGTTGGAGGGAAGGCTTCGACGATGTGACAGTTCATCTATGACAGGAAGAAAGAGGTATCATTTAGTAGTATTTGTAGAATTTTTGTCAACCAAGTAACCCTTTTTTATATACACATCCTAACAAATGTGTTTCATGATGAAGATGATCAGTCATCTTGAGTGAAGTAAAGCTAGGCAAAGAGAACACTTCTGCAGAAGTTAAAAGGAATTTCTTGAGGACAGCAGAGAATGGAGGTGAAAGAAGGGGAACTCTGGAAATAGGTGGAAACAGGCGAGGGGGTATGTCAGTGAGTGAAAAACTGCTGTAGAGACGGACCAAACGACTTCAGAAAAGTACGCCTAATGCTTACAATATATTTGTTTACTCAATGGCCATGTAGTTCCCTCATCATCTCACACATTCCATAAAGATTGTGTGAGCAATATTCTTAAATAATTAAAGAAAAACTGTTTTTCATAACTGAGTTGACATGGTATAAAAAGAAGATAATATATCTTCTAAAGGCAAAATAGAAATTTGATCAAATTTAGCAAAACTAAAAAATAGAGCAAGAAGTGGAAATAAAAGCACATGTATTTGGAAACCCACAAACATTGTGGAAATGAAGTGGTACCAGAAATGGGATAGATAATAATCAATTTTATTTACAGATAAAAAACAATTATGCCCTTAATCAAAACCTCTGTAAAGTGTGATGTCAACCAAAATAATGTTTGTTAGCTGTTGTAACAGGTAACTCCACGTTTTAGTGGCTCAATACAATAAAAGTCCATTTTTCAAATTTCAACACAGTTCAAACTGGGTTGGGAGGCTTTTGGGGGTGGCTTTTTTGTAATCAGTGACTCAAAGACACTTAAGTCCCTCCTTGTGGTGGTGCCTCTGCAACCTCAGCAGCCTGAGATTTCAGTCATGTGAATGACAGATCAAAAGACTAGAGGATATGTAACCTTGAATGAGTAGGCCTCGAGGGTATACATCAGTTTTGGTTACATTCCATTAACCAGAACCCAATTATATAGCCCTAACTAATGGTAAGTGAGGATAGGAAAATGTTTTCCAGAGTGGCCTTCCGGTTTCTGCCACAGTATTGTCTACATTTATTGCTATATCAGTTGGAGTGAGAAAAAGAGAGGCTGGAGTTTGGTACAAGAAGCTAAAAGATCCACTTGTTACCATTTCATTAAAAGCATACTTTGAGTTTTATGTTTCTAGCTTCTGGATTATAATGGATAGAGCTCAAGGTCCAAATTTTAGTAAATTCCTAAGGAAACCCATTTTTAAACCTACATACAGCCGTCAATTCACTTTTAAAATACGTAGATATTTTGAGGAATCTTTTCTAAAAGGCTGGCATGAGTGTTTCTAGCATGACAAGAGGTTGGAAGACAGCATCGCTTTGAACACAGTGGGACCAGTTTTGAGCCAGAAAGTAAGTAGCACACAATTGCCCTATTGAGATTGGCCCATATCTCAATATGTTAAATAAGTTCAGACTCACTAGCACAGTGGAAATTAAGGCCAGAGATAGAAAGTATCTCTATTGTTTTCTTTCTTGGCTTTCTTTTAGACTAGCTAACTTTAGGCTAAGTGTATCTTCTCTGTTTTTTTTTTTTTTTTTTTTTTTTTTTTTGACGGAGTTTCACTCTTGTTGCCCTGGCCAGAGTGCAATGGCACGATCTCGGCTCACGGCAACCTCCGCCTTCTGAGCTCAAGCGATTCTCCCTCTTCAGCCTCCTGAGTAGCTGGGATTACAGGTGCCCGTCACCACGCCCGGCTAATTTTGTGATTTTAGTAGAGATGGGGTTTCTCCATATTGGTCAGGTTGGTCTCAAACTCCCGACCTCAGGTGATCCTCCCTCCTCAGCCTCCCAAAGTACTGGAATTACAGGCGTGAGCCACCGTGCCCAGCCAGCTAAGTGTATCTCTTTTGTATGACCTAGCAAAAGTTCCAATAAATAGACAACAAATACCAATATTCTTAGTTTTCCTACTATTTTTCATAATACTACAGATTCAAGAGCTATTTAATACTTCAAAGTATATCAGAAGACTGTTTACTCAAAAGCCTTACAAAGTCTACTAACTACAGCCTAGGATACTTAATCTCATAAATCTATATCAGCTACTCACAAATTCCTTATTTTAAGATCTCTTAATTGGGCCAATCCACTTCCCTTTTCCAGATTATGTATCAGTTAGCATGTTTTTAGTTGCAAGTAACAGAAAACATATCTAAAATGGCTTCAAATTGGAATTGGTTTTTCTCACCTAATAAGCATTCCAGAGAGAGGTGGTTTAAAGGCTGCCACAAGTCTGAGTTAACCTCTCTAATATTAACTTTTCTTCCCTCTTAAGGAATTTGAATGATCAGAGCAAATCTAAGCAGCACGGATTCAGTTTATAATTACAGAATTTGAGGAAATACATTTTCCCTTGCACCACTTTTTTTTTTTTTTAAATTAGAAATCTTCCCAGCAAGCCACCTAAATCGCTGTCTGTGAAATTTTGTTGGCAATAGTTGAGTCATTTGTCCATCCCTTAGATGAAAGGGGGAAGGCAGAAAATATAAGCATTTTAACACTTTCAGTTTCTATAAGAAGAGGTAAGATCTCACCGCAAAGTAAGCTGTGAATTGCTTTTGGGTAAACAGATAATAGTGTCTGTCATAGTTCTTAAATGGATAACTATCAGAAGGCATTTTGTTTCCTTATAGGGAATTATGAACAGGCAAAATTTCACCCAACAGGTGATTCAAATCATTTATGCTGCCTGCAGCTGAATGTTAATAAGAATGTCCATCATGATACACAAGGGACTGAACACCATCTTCTGCAGTTACGTAGTTGGTTTGCATATCTTCCTGTCCATGGTAGTAGGGAAATATAATCTTGTATTGCTGTGTTTAATACCATTGACTCTATTGGGTTTGTTAACTCCCTGATCATAATTTTAAGAAAATGCTTAAGTAACTTTGTCTAGAAAAAGCATGCTTGAACAGCATTCTGAGGTTAAGGTTTAGGCCAGTGTGGTGGTCAGCTGTCCTTGTTGGCTCCCTTTATTAGCAAATTTGTCTCCCTTCTAGGCAATACCTGACTGTGTGTAGTTATGGTTGGAAGTAGTGGTCACACTCACTATGAAAGGTAGAGAAGTCAGATCTTCACTCTCTCCTGGCACATGTGGCCAATTACATGATTTAGATTCAGTCTATCAAACTCTATTTCCTGTGAATTTGAATCTTTACTGAGTGACACACAAAAAAAGGAATGGTGAGCTGCCATATTTATTACAGTAGAACTTAAGTGTGCTTGCTCTGATTTCTGTTTTCTGGCCTTCTTTTCGTGAGCGTTTTTAAAGCCCTGTTCTCCCCCCCTTTTTTTGTTAATTATGTGAGCATCAGAGCATGCTTTCAATAAATTAAGATCTGTTGAGTTTTTGCTTAAGTTAGATGAGGCAAATTCCTGTACTTGTATTTAAACCCCCAAACAGTTACAGTCGTGTATTGATACTTAGCACCAGCCGCCAAGTTGCAGCTCAAATAATAAGTAGAAGTAGACCCAAGATTCAAATCCACACCAAAGCTCTGTGTTCTAAGAGATTAATCATTTCCTAGTAGGTTAAGAGGTAGCTTAACTATATATAACTGTATCAGAAGTATTCTATATTCTGTCTCTTTAGGTCCAAAGATTTATCCTCAATATTCATTATGCTCTGAGGGATTGTGATTGTAAATGTGGAAATGGCTGTATATAGGAGCTCTGGAAAACAAAGTTATTTGGGAGATGAGAATAGTGTATAGACAGGAAAAAGGTATAAATATAGCCATGTTATTACGTGTAAAGTTTACACCAGAATCAGACAGGAATACAAGAGAAAGAGACCTAATGACAGCTAGACTAATATCTCTATTCTATAAAAATAAAATAAAATAAAAAAAAAAACAGTTTCAGGCACTGTGGAAGAACTTTGATGCATGTTAATTCATTTAAATTATTATCTAAGACATGCAAAAGATTTTTAAAATGCCAATTTAAAAATTTACAAAGTAGGAAATTAAGACTCATGTTTAATGACAGTTCCAATGCCATTTAATATAACAAGAGGCAGATTGTAAACTAAAGCCCTTGTCTATATACTCTCAGTCATGTTTTTCTCAGAATGCATACACTTCATTTCAAAATGGTCATCAGTGCCTTGTTTTCAAAGAGAAGAAAAGGTTAGCTTCTTTTTTTCTCATACAAAAACGCTAATTTCTGGCCACATGATTGGATAAAATACTTGAATAGATTCATGTAAATACCAAAATCCAAAGGAAACTGAAAGCATAAATGTTTTATTTTAGAAATTAACTCTCAGTACAAAAAATTGAATTTAGAGCAATTTTATTCCTAAATAGTTCAGGTTTCTCTAGCACATAGGGTTAATTCTGAGTAATAAAATCCAATAAATTCTATGCAATTAATAGAGTTAGTACAGCTGGGACATTGGTACAAAATGTTACAACAGATGGAGGATATGTATACTTTAAACAGAGGACAATTGGCAAGAAGAATAGTTAGTAAAAGCAACAACAACAAAAAAATATATAAACAGTGGTCCACGAATCATAGTAAGATGGAAAATAAACTGAACAGTCTTATTGATGTGTTAATGAACACTGGACTGGAACAAAGATAAAAATGTTTGTTCAAAAGAAAAGATGCTAGGAAAAATCAAGAGATTTATTACTGTTTTTAAACAAAGTCTTTAGAAAAGAACAAGTGAATTTTATTGACAGACTCAAATAATAGGCCTAATTTCAAAAATAAAGTGATAAACTTAATATATGTGGTAATAAATATATAATATGCAATTATTTGTCTTATACTTGGTATTTCAGGTTAGATGTTAAAGTCTTATTTAAAGCTTTAAGTCCAAATGAGGATTTTGCTATAAAAGTCAACTCAAGCACGGTACAATTTAAACATATAAAATAAAGCTATGTGAAATACAGAGCAGTTTTTAAATCACTTGTTTGTAGTTCTTTTTTTTTTTTTAACCGAATATTTTGCATAGACTTTTTGTCAATATTGTTTAAGGCAATCACATGTATCGTTTAACCCTCACAAAAACACTACAAGGCACATAATACATTCTTAACTTTTTTTAAAGGTGAAAAAATATGAACTATAGTGGGCCCAGGTCACTGAGTTGGTAAATACTAGGATAGGAATCTGGTACATTTTTCTAAGGTCTAACTCTCATAATAGGTCTGACTATGTTTGCTCTGTAGAGGAAACTCTCACAGGACGAGGATCTAAGGCTCTAACTTAAACAATTACACCATTCTTAATAAATCAGCCACGCATTCAGATTAACAGATTGTTTTTTCAATATAAGTTTATTGAATTAGTTGCCCCCTTCCAGTGATTAGAAGTTCTCTTTTATAAGAGTTCTAAGTTCTCGAATAAGATCATAATACTTCTATACTTTTAGAAAAACAAAATAAATGACTAATAGTCAAAAAATCTAGATGGCATTTAATAGTTGATTGACTTAGATGCAAAATAATAAATACAATAGATGTTAATTGATTAGAAAGATCATCTTGTTTAAGTTCAAGTAAATAATATAAAGAGGTTTATAAACACAGGACTTACTCAGAAAAACATAATTTTTACATTTGGTCCAAAAGAGATGGAAAAAGAAACTAAACAAATTCATTTATTGCCACTGAGCTTAAAAAAAGAAAAAATAAAATAAAACCAAATTCATTACCAAAAACAAATGGATAAGTTATAAAATAGCTAACTAAAAATCCCAATAGAACAAAACATCTCTGTAGATTAATTTTATAAAAAATATAAAGAACAGATCCTCATGCTATTTGACACTTTTTCTTTTGAGACTAGTTCTCTCCCTTTTGCCCAAGCTGGAGTGCAGTGGCACAATCATAGCTCACTGTAATCTTGACATCCTGGGCTCAAGCAATCCTCCCGCTTCAGCCTCCCAAGTAGCTGGAATTACAGTTGTGTGCCAACAAGCCTGGCTAATAAAAATAAATTTCTATGTGTGTAGAGATATCTTACTATGTTCCCAGATTGTCCCAAACTGCTGGCCTCAAGTGATCCTCCTGTCTAAGCCTCCCAAAGCACTAGGTTTACAGTCATGAGCCACTATGCCTGACCTTATTTGAAATTTTTGAGAGCACAGTGAATGAAGGACAAAAGAAACCTGTAATCACTTTTTACAAATGCAGCATTTTATTTATATCCACAGCTTGCAATTAGAGTAACACACACAAAAAGTAGACTTTTAAATGAGATGTACATATACAGAAAAGAATTTTTAAAAGTATATTTATGAATAGACTGCAGAGAGCATTAATGTAAACAAATGGGATTTATATCAGAAATAGAAGTCTAGTTCAAAATTAGAAAATTTACTAAGGTATGTCAACATGACAAAATGTCAAGGCAATAAAATGATACTTTCTTTGGATGCTGATAAGGCATTTAATAAAGCGAAACATTAACAAATGATTAAAAAGTGAATCTTGAAAATAAATATCCAGATTGTCTCTCCAACATGACAGAAAATATGCCAGACAAAAAATCATCTGAAAACTATTCTACTGAACTCAGGACCTTGGAAAGCAGGCCTACTGTTATCACTATTATTCAAACATTTTCTGGAAGTATGAACCAATGCAATTAATCCACATAGAGTATTGAGAAATACAACACTTTTAAAGAAGTAGGCAAAATCCTTTCGCCAATAGTATTTTATATTTCTGACAAAATTCAAGTATTTGAAAAAACAGAAACAAAAAGAAGTATGCACAGTGTCTACTTAAAAAGCAGTCATATATATTTGTTTGAGTTCTTTGTAGGTTCTGGATATTAGCCTTTTGTCAGATGAGTAGATTGCAAAAATTTTCTCCCATTCTGTAGGTTGCCCGTTCACTCTGATGGTAGTTTCTTTGGCTGTGCAGAAGCTCTTTAGTTTAATGAGATCCCATTTGTCAATTTTGGTTTTTGCTGCCGTTGCTTTTGGTGTTTTAGACATGAACTCTTTGCCCATGCCTATGTCCTGAATGGTACTACCTAGGTTTTCCTCTAGGGTTTTTATGGTATTAGGTCTAACATTTAAGTCTCTAATCCATCTTGAATTAATTTTCGTATAAGGAGTAAGGAAAGGATCCAGTTTCAGCTTTCTACTTATGGCTGGCCAATTATCCCAGCACCATTTATTAAATAGGGAATCCTTTCCCCATTTCTTGTTTCTCTCAGGTTTGTCAAAGATCAGATGGCTGTAGATGTGTGGTATTATTTCTGAGGACTCTGTTCTGTTCCATTGGTCTATATCTCTGTTTTGGTACCAGTACCATGCTGTTTTGGTTACTGTAGCCTTGTAGTATAGTTTGAAGTCAGGTAGCGTGATGCCTCCAGCTTTGTTCTTTTGACTTAAGATTGTCTTGGAGATGCGGGCTCTTTTTTGGTTCCATATGAACTTTAGAGCAGTTTTTTCCAATTCTGTGAAGAAACTCATTGGTAGCTTGATGGGGATGGCATTGAATCTATAAATAACCTTGGGCAGTATGGTCATTTTCACGATATTGATTCTTCCTATCCATGAGCATGGTATGTTCTTCCATTTGTTTGTGTCCTCTTTGATTTCACTGAGCAGTGGTTTGTAGTTCTCCTTGAAGATGTCCTTCACATCCCTTGTAAGTTGGATTCCTAGGTATTTTATTCTCTTTGAAGCAATTGTGAATGGAAGTTCATTCCTGATTTGGCTCTCTGTTTGTCTGTTACTGGTGTATAAGAATGCTTGTGATTTTTGCACATTAATTTTGTATCCTGAGACTTTGCTGAAATTGCTTATCAGCTTAAGGAGATTTTGGGCTGAGACAATGGGGTTTTCTAAATATACAATCATGTCATCTGCAAAGAGGGACAATTTGACTTCTTCTTTTCCTAACTGAATACCCTTGATTTCTTTCTCTTGCCTGATTGCCCTAGGCAGAACTTCCAACACTATGTTGAATAGGAGTGGTGAGAGAGGGCATCCCTGTCTTGTGCCAGTTTTCAAAGGGAATTTTTCCAGTTTTTGCCCATTCAGTATGATATTGGCTGTGGGTTTGTCATAAATAGCTCTTATTATTTTGAGGTACGTTCCATCAATACCGAATTTATTGAGCGTTTTTAGCATGAAGAGCTGTTGAATTTTGTCAAAAGCCTTTTCTGCATCTATTGAGATAATCATGTGGTTCTTGCCTTTGGTTCTGTTTATATGCTGGATTATGTTTATTGATTTGCAAATGTTGAACCAGCCTTGCATCCCAGGGATGAATCCCACTTGATCATGGTGGATAAGCTTTTGGATGTGCTGCTGAATCCGGTTTGCCAGTATTTTATTGAGGATTATTGCATCGATGTTCATCAGGGATATTGGTCTAAAATTCTCTTTTTTTGTTGTGTCTCTGCCAGGCTTTGGTATCAGGATGATGTTGGCCTCATAAAATGAGTTAGGGAGGCTTCCCTCTTTTTCTATTGATTGGAATAGTTTCAGAAGGAATGGTACCAACTCCTCCTTGTACCTCTGGTAGAATTCAACTGTGAATCCATCTGGTCCTGGACTTTTTTTGGTTGGTAGGCTATTAATTATTGCCTCAATTTCAGAGCCTGCTATTGGTCTATTCAGGGATTCAACTTCTTCCTGGTTTAGTCTTGAAAGAGTGTAAGTGTCCAGGAAATTATCCATTTCTTCTAGATTTTCTAGTTTATTTGCGTAGAGGTGTTTATAGTATTCTCTGATGGTAGTTTGTATTTCTGTGGGGTCAGTGGTGATATCCCCTTTATCATTTTTTATTGCGTCTGTTTGATTCTTCTCTAGAACTCAAACAAATTTACAAGAAAAAAACCAACAACCCCATCAAAAAGTGGGCAAAGGATGTGAATAGACATTTCTCAAAAGAAGACATTCATACAGCCAACAGACACATAAAAAAATTGCTCATCATCACTGGCCATCAGAGAAATGCAAATCAAAACCACAATGAGATACCATCTCACACCAGTTAGAATGGCGATCATTAAAAAGTCAGGAAACAACAGGTGCTGGAGAGGATGTGGAGAAATAGGAACACTTTCACACTGTTGATGGGATTGTAAACTAGGTCAACCATTATGGAAAACAGTATGGCGATTCCTCAAGGATCTAGAACTAGATGTACCATATGACCCAGCCATCCCATTACTGGGTATATACCCAAAGGATTCTAAATCATGCTGCTATAAAGACACATGCACACGTATGTTTTTTTCGGCACTATTCACAATAGCAAAGACTTGAAATCAACCCAAATGTCCATCAGTGACAGACTGGATTAAGAAAATGTGGCACATATACACCATGGAATACTATGCAGCCATAACAAAGGATGAGTTTGTGTCCTTTGTAGGGACATGGATGCAGCTGGAAACCATCATTCTTAGCAAACTATCACAAGAACAGAAAACCAAATACCGCATGTTCTCACTCATAGGTGGGAACTGAACAATGAGATCACTTGGACTTGGGAAGGGGAACATCACACACCAGGGCCTATCATGGGGAGGGAGGAGGGGGGAGGGATTGCAGTGGGAGTTATACCTGATGTAAATGACGAGTTGATGGGTGCTGACGAGTTGATGGGTGCAGCACAGCAACATGGCACAAGTATACATATGTAACAAACCTGCACGTTATGCACATGTACCCTAGAACTTAAAGTATAATAATAATAAAAAAAGAAAGAAAAAAAAAAGCAGTCATATATAAGCCAAAAATCAGTTAAAAAATGTAATTGAAGAAGAGTTTCCACTCACTGGAACAAGACATATATGTAAAACATCTTAGGAGAAAATAAGAACTATGGAAGTGCTAAATAAATAAAAATTTTATGTTACCGAGGGTCTTTAATCAAGATTTTAAGAGATATATCCCATTCATGGAAACACTCAATATCGTGAAACTATCAATCTCTCTAATTAACATAGAATCAATTTCAAATAACAGCATCTCTTAAAAAATAGATAATCAATTTAAAAAGTGTGTGTAAAATAAACATTAGAGAATAATCATGAGAATTTTAATATATAATTAATCTTCTATTTATTAAAATATATGTTAAAGTTACATCAATTAAAATAGTTTGGTATTATGACATTAATTGATGAGTTTCTTGTCCCTTCAATCTATTTTGTACCTCACTGAGAGGTTTAATTTGTCTTCAAACTAAGGAATCCACAAGCTGGTATCTTTACTAAATGCACCAAATAATCTGCACTCCAGAAAGTATTAGAGAAAGACTAACATTGGGTTCCATTTTGTGGATATCATACAGGTTGTTAGCTTTCTGTTGTCATCTTCATCAGGGGGTTTAATTTATCAGGGTTAAGCTTTTTAGTCAAAAGCTCTTTCCAATTATTCTTCCTTGGAGTAACAGTCTCATCACCATAGTTACATTTCAGTTGTTCTAGAAACTCTTTAATTACCAACAGTATATTTCTATTATGAGACACCATTTCCTGAACTCATCCTCTATATTGCTTTACAGACTTGATAAATGGGAGTTTTACATAAGACTACAAGTAGGAGGAAGGAAAACAGTCACCTCAGCCAAGCACAGGGTGGTTTAGAACAGGAGTCCTGTCCGTGGCCTGTTAGGAACTCAGCCCACAGCAGGAGGTGAGTGGTAGGCCAGCAAGGGAAGCTTCATCTGCATTTACAGCCATTTGAATAAGTGTGGGATTTAGGTTGTGCACTCCTGTGAGAATCTAATGCCTGATGATCTGTTACTGTCTCCCATAATTCCCAAATGGGACCATCTAGTTGCAGAAAAATAAGCTGAGGGCTCTCACTGATCATACATTATGGTGAGCTGTATAAATATTTCATTATATATTATAATGTAATAATATAGAAATAAAGTGCACAATAAGTGTAATGTGCTTGAATCACCCTGAAACCGTCCCCTCCATGCCCACCCCCATCCATGGAGAAATTGTCTTCCACAAAACTGGTCTTTGGTGGCAAAAAAGTTGGGGACCACTGGATTAGAACACTGTTTGTTCATTATCTTTATCTCAAGACTCTGACAGCACCTTAGGTGACAGAACTGGAGATGGGGTAGAGGTTCCTTCAGAAAGCAGTCCCACTTGGTTCCGTCTTTAGTCCTCTGTTGTTACAGGAACTCAATGACTCCGTTTCTTAATTAATCTCAATGTGTATTGGTTTCTGTGGTTTTTACTGGTTGGTTAATGCTCTTTGTCATCAGGGTAACTCCACTTGAGAGATAATGGTTTTGTTAGTCTCTACAGTGTCTGTTGGACATAGCTTTTTAACAAAATATTTCAGACTGTAGGTTGATTCCTTTGACATGTTCTGAGTAGAAAATATCCATGAGGAGGATTGTGGAACCTGGCAGACTTGCTCTTTATATAAAAACATGAGAACTTCTATCTCAAGGAGGAGTGTTGAATGTATCCGTTGTTGCAGTGACTCTGATGAAAATTAATGACTTACAGTAACTTTTATTAACTGTCAGTTACAATTTCATTCTTCCTAGTTTTTTTTTCTAGGAAACACCATAGTTTACTTTGGAAAGTTCTTGCAATCAACCCTGTACACTGCACAACAGATTACAAGTTTGATGTCCCAAACTTTTTGCTCTGGCATTTTTAGATGAGGTAAATTTTTGTTTTCGTAGATTAACTTTAGTGTCCATATATAGGTTATTTCTACAGGGTAAGCATTGTTTCAATTTGTATTCCTCATTAATGTGATAATTGTATATAGTAAAAAATGGATCATTAAATTTTATCTAAATTAATACTATAAAACATATATGCTTTATACATATAGGGTAGCAATTTGGTGGCATTTTTTTTTATTTCAAATAACTTTAATTTTATTTATTTACTTTTTCAACTTTTAAGTTCCAGGGTGCATGTGCAGGATGTGCAGCTCGTTTCATAGGGAAACGGATAGCATGTTTCAATAGGTAGAATTACTCATTTATTGTATTAACCGTTCCAAATCTAGAAAATCTTTCTACAAAAATATCTGTACCTATGTACATAAGCATATGCTTAAACATACAGGTAATTCATTGTATAAAATAGCAGAACAGGAAACAAATTAAATATCTATAAGTGGAAACAGGTCATTGTAACCACATCCCAGAAATCTATATAGATGCTAAGATAAATTTGGTTTATTTATTAAAATATCACCATTACAGAGATCCCCTACATACACTTACATACATGAAGATAATTGTTTCTTCATACTATACTTTTTAACTGATTAGTTTTGGGGTTTGGAATATTAAAATGTGGGAGAAAGGCATGTGATGAGAAGCTTATTTTTTTATCAACTAATGATGTTAAAAATATTTTTATGAGAACATAGTCATAAAATTTGTACAGATTTTAAAGCTTTTCATAATAGTATAACATACATAAAGAAAAGTGTGCAAACTATAAATTTTCAGCTTGTTGAATTTGCAAAAATCATGAGTACACCCATGTGTCCAGAACCTGGATCAAGAAATGGAACAGATGTTCCTCTCATGACCCTTCCTAGGCAATATCCCCAAAATGTTAACCACTGTCATGATTTTTAATACCACTGATTGGTTTTGCCACCCCCCGCCACCTCCTTTTGTTTTGAACCTTATAGATGGTATCTTTCAGCATGTGTGCTTGGTCTGGCTCTTTATGCTGTTATATTTAGCACAAATTCATTCAATCTTCATGCTATATAATATTCAGTTTGTGAAAATACTACCCTTTACCCATTTAAGTGCTAAAGAACATTGGGTTGTTTCCAGTTTCTGGCTATTACAAACAGTGCTGCTGTGATCATTAGGTATCTTTCTTTTACTGAACATATGGATACATTTCTGTCGGCTTTATACCTATGAGTGCAATTGCTGGGTCATAAGGTACACATTTGCTCAGCTTTCATAGATCTTAGAAAATGGTTTTTAACGTGGTTTTTCAATTTAAACTCCTACCAGTAAAGCATGGAAGTTACAGTTGGTACATATTCTTGCCAATACTTGGTATATTTTCAGTCCTTTTCATTTCAGCTATTCTGGTAGTTGTGCAGTGATTTTATTTTTGGTTTGAATTTTCATTTCCTCTATGATAAAGAAATTAAAGCACCTTTTTATTCATTTAATAGCAATTTAGAAAACCACTTTCTGAGGAATGTGTTCTAATCTTTTGTCCACTTTCTTTAGTGATGGCTTCTTTTCTTATTGACTTATATCATTTATTTACATATACTAAGTGCTTTATCCGAGATATGTAATAAAAGTATTTTCCTATTGTAAAGATGGATTTTAAAATTATGTTAGTAGTGTCTTTTGCTAAACAAAATTTTTAACATTAGTGAAATTAATTCTGTCAACTCTTTGTTCCTTTATAATTACTCTATTTTGCATATAATTTTAAAAATCATTTTTTAAAATTTAAGGATATAGAGATATTCTATGTTTTTCTAAATGTTGTATTAGATTAACTTTTCTGTTCAAATCTGCAAACCACCTAGGATGAACTTTTATGTGTGGCATGAGGTCAAGATTCTTGTGTGTGTGTGTGTGTGTGTGAATATCCAATTGACAGAATCCATTTATTTAAAAGTCCATTTTTTTTTCAAAATATTGTGTTTTTACATCTGTCTTAAATCAAGTGACCATAAATATATGGTCTATTTCTACACTATTTATTCTACTCTATTGGTCTTTTTTATTTTTTTCTGGTATAGTAACAAAGTGTCTTGATTGCTATCACTTTAAAATAAGCCTTTTTATCAGGTAATGAAATTTTATGATTTGATCTTTTACAAAACGTTTTGACTCTTCTTGAAATTTTGAATTTCAAAAGAAATTTTAGAATTACATTTTTATAACATTTACTGGATTTTTATTGGGGATAGAAATGAATATACAGATCATTGAAGAGAACAAGTATTTTCCTTCTAATATGTCAATGTAATATAAACTTCCATTTGTTTAGGTCTTCTTTAATTTCAGTTACAGTTTTCAATACATAGGGCTTGAACATCTTTTTCTTATATTTATTCATGCATGCTCAATGTTTACAAGCTACTGTAAATAGTATTCCTTTTTACACTATTTTCAATTTGTTGCAGAACATATACATATATTATATAGATGCAGAACATATATATATACTATTACATATATTGACATCATATTCTGTGACATGACTAGATGAACTGATTGATTTTAACAGTTTATATATTCCTTTGACTACCTACCTATACAATCACATCATCTGTGAAAAAAAGCAATTTCATGTCTTGCTTTCAAACCCTTAAATATTTGATTTCTTTTTATTTACCTATTGTATGGATTAGAACCTTTTGCACAATGTTAGAAGTATTGATAGTAGCTATTTTTGTATTATTTCTGAACACAAATAGACAGCTATTAATATTTCACTGGTAGTTCTGCTGTTTTCTGTAGTGTGTTTTTTCTCCTTATTTTCAGGACAGCAAGGTTTATTTCTTTCATTCCCAGACTCCAGGCAATAAACACAATTAGATAATGTGTTTAATAAACCCTCGTAGATAATGTTACTTTCTGATATATTTTGGTAATAGATTGACTGCCAGCGTTAACTTTGTTATGTGTTTTTGCCTTCTTTGGTTTCATGAGTGTAACAGTAGGAAATTGAGAGAAACTATATTAGGGATATACAGTACGAAGACGTTTGAAAATGAAAGATTAAATAGTAATGATAATAAGAACATGCTATTTGTCATAAAATCACAATTGTTTGGCCAGGCGCAGTGGCTCATGCCTGTAATCCCAGCACTTTGGGAGGCCAAGGCGGATGGATCACAAGGTCAGCAGATGGAGACCATCCTGGCTAACATGGTGAAACTCCGTCTCTACTAAAAATACAAAAAAATTAGCTGGGCGTGGAGGCGGGCGCTTGTAGTCCCAGCTACTCGGGAGGCTGAGGCAGGAGAATGGTGTGAACCCGGGAGGCGGAGCTTTCAGTGAGCTGAGATCCGGCCACTGTACTCCAGCCTGGGTGACAGAGCGAGACTCCGTCTCAAAAACAAACAAACAAACAAACAAAAAATTGTGCACTAAGGTTTTCAGAACAATTTGATTATGCCTTTTGTCAAATTATTTTATAAGGCTTTAATTTCTAATAATAAAAAGTAATAAATGACATTCATATGCATAGATATTTAATACTATTGCTCCCATAAAGCAATATTTCTCCTTTCATTCACGACATTGGAAACGCTTTTGTGGGAGAAATCAATGTATTTTCTATTTTTTCAGACATATACTATATGTTAGAAGGAGGAGGAGGAGGAGGAGGGGAGAGAGGCGGACGAGGAGCAGAAGGAGGAGAAGAAACAGAAGAAGAAGAAGAAAGGCAAGAAAGAGAAGAAGAAAGAACAGAAGAAGCAATAGCATCAGCTACTAATCTTTTGAAATCTAAGTCACCTGCTCAGAATATGGTACATTTTATGTTTTTCTCAGCAGGTGGGTAGGAAACAGCAATAGTTTTCATTTATTATTTCTGATATTATATGTAAACATTTCCTAGACACTTATCAGTACCACTGTACAATTAAAAAATTTATGTTTCCATTTAAGTATTTCCATTTTCAAAATATAGTTTCTGCTTCTCTGCTGAGATTTTTCAAATGTTTTCTTTCACCTACAGTTTGTATATTCTTTTACATTCTCGAGTATAATTATAACAACTGTTTAAAAATCCTTGTCTGCTAAGTTCGACATCTGGGTCATCCCATGATTGGTCTCTATTTTTTTTTTAATCTTATTTATTTCCTCAAAGATCACAGAATTGTGAATTGTAATCTGGATACGATATAGTGTAGAAACTTGGGATTCATATATATTCCTCCAGAGAGTTAATTCATTATTATTTTGTTACTGGTAATAATTAAAACAGTCAAGTTTGGAAAAATAATTTTGTACACTAGGAAGAATTTGAGGTTATTTGTAAAATATTATTTCTCTAATGAACTTATATTTTCCTATGCTTTTGGGAGTAGTAGATAAAGAAATGAGTTTTGAGTTAGGAAATAATTTACTCATGTAAAGCCAATAATTCAGGTAGCTAATGCCTATTTGTTTCTTTGAAGAAACAGACTATAAAGTGAAACAAGCAAGCAGCAGTAATAACAAAAACAGTTTAAACCACTGTCCTAATTGAATTTTAAATGCAATATGAAATATGAGATGGATAAAAACTAATCTTAAAATAAAATACAAAGAACTAGTAGCTCAGTCAGTTTTAACATGCAAAATGACTCTTCAAATTGCTACTCTATACCAGGCTATACTCATTTAATAACCTACTGTTTCATGAAGTACGAGATTTTTTTTAATGTTCAAGAAAGAGATGGCATAAACTGTTTATATTTGCTGTTGTTAAATTTGGAATGTCTCCTAGCTCTCACTTAGTGACAATACTTTTCTTCCATCTGTTGGAGAACTAAATAAAATATGAGCTGTTGTCCATTATGCTTCGTAGAAATTCCTTTCAGTGATAAATATTGTGTCTTTTTACTTTTTAGTTCATGTGTTTATTTTGAACAAATTTCAATGTTTAAATTAGACATTGCGTTTTAATGTCTAAAATGAATTGTTATTAATAAGTAAAATTACCAAATAATATTTAATTTCAGATATTCTCAATTGTTTTATAGTGTTTGATATTTTTAGCAAGCCAATAAATTAACTTGTGGAAGGAAAACCTATAAAAGGATTCATTTTGTCTTTACTACCTTAAAATTAGTTAAAGAAATTCATAAATACATCATTGGAAACATCCAATTACTATATAAGAGAAAATAATCTGCAGGTAAACACATTAAAAAGGTAATTCAGATGGTGCTTGGTGCTATGATGACAATAAAGTAAAATCAAGTGATAGATAGATTCTGGGGTAGGTTATTTTTGATGGTATTCTAAGAGAATGCCTGGATTGTAATTGAGCTAAGATCCTGGATTACTTAGAATAAATGTACTGTTCATGTAACAAAGTCACAACTGAGTGATAATAGCTTAAACCTAATTTTCACTGTCATGTACCAGCCCTTTCATTAGCTATCCCCGTTGTTGAGGCTGACTTTTCTTCAATCTTTTGATTCTTCTCTCCCTGCTTCCACTCGCCCTCTTCCCCACCCAGAATATTGTCTTCGTCTTCACATCAATAGCATTCAATATTAAATCTAAGTGATTCACATTCTATAGTTAACAGTAATTTATTATATATTTTCAAATAACTAGAAGACGGATTTCTTTTTTTCTTTTATATTTTTTGGAGACGGAATCTTACTCTGCTGCCCAGGCTGGAGTGCAGTGGCACCATCTCAGCTCACTGCAAGCTACGCCTGCCGGGTTCATTCTCCTGCCTCAGCCTCCCGAGTAGCTGGGACTACAGGCGCCCACCACCACGCCCGGCTAATTTTTTTGTATTTTTAGTAGAGACGGGGTTTCACCATGTTAGCCAGGGTAGTCTTGATCTGCTGACCTCGTGATCTGCCCACCTCGGCCTCCCAAAGTGCTGGGATTACAGGCGTGAGTCCCCGCGCCCGGCCGAAGACAGATTTTTTAATGTCCCCAACATAAGAAATGATAAATGTCTGAGGTGATGGGTATACTAATTACCCTGATTTAATCATCAAATAGTGTATACATATACTGAAATATTATGCTATACCCAAGAAATATATACAATTATTGTGTGTTCTTTAAAAAATAACTTTAGAAAGGTTTTACATTCCAGGTGGAGAAGAAGGACATAGATACCATTTCAAGGGGATCCCCTGGAAGTAACGCAAATGATGACTATGTACACCATTAGCCAGCAGATAGTTACATTCACTGGTGCACGTAAGCTGAGAAAAGGTGTCTTAATTTTGGCCAGTTAAAATCCTGGGGTTCCGTTATTAAGGAAATAATGAAAGAATGGACGATGGGAGACAAACAGGCTTTTACCAATTTAAATGAAGAAAAGAAGCAAACTCTGTTAAAATTTGGGAGATAGTTTTCAGAGCATTATCCCTTAAACTATTTTGCTCAATCAGTACCAACCCCTTTGGCTTTCCTTTCTAGAGCTCTAATTACAAGACCTTGTAATATTGTCTCACGGGTGACTGCACTCTGCTTTTTTTGTTGTTGTTGTTTACTCTTTTTACTTTTTCCTGTTCTTCAGATTGGAAAATTTTTACTGATATATCTTAAGTTCATTGATCATTTCCGTTTTCATTCCTACCTCAGTCACTGAGCCCATGCAGTGAATCTTGTATTTATTTCTATTTGACATCTAGTTCAATTACATAGTTTCTATTTATCTTCTTAGAACTTCTATCTTTGCGTTCATTTAAAAGTGATCGACTTTATTCCATAAAGTGTGGTAATAACTGCCTGTCTTTGTCTGATAATTTCAACACCTGTATAATATTGAGGTTGGCATTTTAAAATTATTTTTGTCCTTGAATTAGCTAGATGTTCCTATTTCTTTCTATGTCAAGTGATTTTGGGTTATATTTTGGACATTTTCATTATCATATTGTAAAATTTAATTCTGTTAAATTCCTCAGGAGATTATTGTACATTTTTTTCTTATTTGTTTTAGCAGCCAATTGACATGGGTAGTCTGAGATCACAAGTTTTGATTTGCCATCTATGAAAAGTGCTTCCAACCTCAGTTCAAAGTCTATACTATGCTGTTTGAATTTCCTTGTGCATGTGTATGTACTCAATGATTTGTCTGCATACTACGGTTCAGTTCTCAAAGATTTCATCATGCTTATTGGTGTCTATTTTCTCAATACACAGGTGAGGATGAGACTAGAGGTTTTGTCAACTCAGGTACAGAATTTGGATAGTTTCTCCTCTCACCTCTCCATATTTTTCAACCATTTTATGGTTCTCCGAGTTCCCTTTTCCCAGTCTTTTACTTTGTAAAGTAAAGTTTCTCTCACTTTTAGCTCCTTCTGCTATTGTGCAGTTTTGCAATATTATGGCCACTTCCAGACAGAACTAAGATGGAAAAGATAAACAAAATAATGGTAATCTCCACACTCTTCGGACCACTGGGGTTCCATTTTCTATTTCTCTGGATAGAGAGGTTGACGTTTTCTTGAACTTTTAGATACTCTGTAAGGAGAGCAGGGTAGTGTCATGACTGGGGCTGCCTCAGGGCAATGATGAAATAGAAGAGAAAAAGAAAAAAGGAGATTCCTCTTCCCCAACAAACCACTCTCTGGCCTGTAGAGGTTCTTTTATCCTGGACTTCTCCCTTGAACAGCAGAGTTTTCCTTCTAATTTTTACAGTCCACCTCTACTGTCCACTCTTACCTAAAAACCAAGAGATAAAGGAAGGCGGAAAAAAACCCAAAAAAGTAAAGTTACTGCCTTTTCTTTCTCCTACAAGTTTGATTTCCTTTCCTAATACATCTGCTATTATTTATTTTGCAGAGTCCTAGTGGAATTTCTTCTTGTATTCTGTCCAGAGTTTTTGTTGCAATCACTAAGAAAGATGGGTTGTAATGAGCTTATTTTATCTTAGTTGTCAATGGAAGTCTCTTACTAATTCTTAATATTTTATCTTTAATGATTTATTCACCATGCTACAATTCTTTTCGTTTACATTTCTAGCAGATAGCCTGCCAAGTATATTTCTTGGCTTCAGTGAGAAGAAGGAGATTTTACATATTTGAGCAGTAGAGGGAAAAAAATATGAGGAAATCTAACATAGATTATACTTACTGTAGACCTAACTGTACATTTAACTTGCTTTATACCCATTTTGTAGGAACCATGTGTGAACTATGCTATCAGTTACTAAGGTTACACTAATTTGTGATATCTGTTTATTATTAATAAAATGGTGGCATTTTGCCTGTATCTCAATTTACTTATTAATTTAATTTAACCGGAGTTGATATCGATAATGTGTCCTCAATTTTGACTTCCCATACTGTTTTCTAGAGGTGACTTACTTTATACCTTCATAGAAGAAACACGCAGTGATAAAAATAAATTAAATGGTTCTGCCGTTTAATAAAATATTTACCAAACAGCATTTCTGCACTTACTTCACTCTTATGTAACCTCTTGATATTTCTTTAAAATATCATTATGCTACCTAGCACAACAAGTGCATACCGCCATGCAGAATAGACAATAGAAAAATAGAATAATGCAAAGTGAACAACTTGTAAAAGTTTTAAAATAGTAAGTTAAAGTCCTATTGTAAAATTCTTATGCATTTTTGCATTTTGAGGGATACTTTTAAAGCTAACCTTTCTTTATTCCTTCTCTACATTGTAACTATGTGTGAAACATTTTGATACAATGAGGAGGAACATTGTCTAAACAATTACTTTTTCCTGTTAGTAAACTTTGTATGACTCTGTTACTCATAATCTAAATTTGGACAAGCAATGGACATAGCAGACATTCAATACTATGCTGGATGGATATAACCCAATCTATATAGCAGTATATTTCCTGGAATTGTTTTCAAGAAAAATCATGCATTTTTCCATGAGCAGTAGTTCTCATGTACAATGTTAACCTCAGAATTTACAGGTCAGGCATTCCTGTCCTCTCATGTCATTGATACTACTTAAAATCACAGATTGAACTAAGTTCAATAAACTTCCGGTGAGAAAACCGACACATGTTTAAGAAATAATCTAAATTTATAACTTTAAAATTATGGCAATTAGTAAACAAAACGTTTTAATTTAATTCGTTTTACTAAATGCCTACTCAGCTCAGTGTAAGGCTCTGTAGAGGCGCAACAAAAGATGACAGCTATATAGGCGTATCAAAATGAAAATACTTGTGCTCAAGAAAGTTATAATTTTGTAGGAGTATAAAAAACAATTAAGAATGTAATTTAATGAATAGTGGTTGTATATGAAAATTAATATTTATTGAAAATTTACTGTATGTCTGGGTCTGATTTCTAAACTTCAAAGATCTTCTATTAATGTGAGGTATGTAAAATTTTCCCCATAATACAAATAAAAATGCAGACTCAGAAAAGTTTAATATTCTCCAAAATAGATTCCATATTCGAATTTCAATTTGAAGCCTGAAAAGCACTATGTACCTTCTAACAATGTTTTGGGATACTTACCATAAGAGTTGCAAACAAAATGACGTAGAATTGACAAAAGGGCAAGAGTGCTCCTTGTTTGATCACAGGTAGTCTGTGGAAGCAGTGGCACTTGAGACTTATTATAGGACTTCGTTAGAGAGTGGAGGAGAGGGGATTATATCTAGCTCATCTTCAAATTTCTAAGTTGAACACAGAAGTTGAGAAGTTAAAGATTTGTTGGTCAGGCGCAGTGGCTCAAGCCTGTAATCCCAGTACTTTGGGACCACAAGGTCAAGAGATCGAGACCATCCTGACCAACATGGTGAAACCTCATATCTACTAAAAATACAAAAATTAGCTGGGCATTGTGGTGCACGCCTGTAGTCCCAGCTACTTGGGAGCTTTATCAAGATATATCATAATGCATTAGGTAGAATAACGTGGGAAAGAAAGAATGATGAGAAAAGTCTAGGTAGGATACTATCATTAGAATTCAGACAAGATGATATTAATAAGCAGACAAATGTGAAGAGTATTTGTCTGAGAACAGAATCTATGGGATTTTGTAACTTGTTAACTATATTTTATAGAATGGGTAGAAGAAGGTGTTCATTGAATAGTAAAGTTTGGGTTTTTGTAATTGATGAACAGAAGTACCCTGAGAGAAAAAGGGAAAACAAGATAAGCGGCCTTGAGAATGTCATGTTTTTAGTATTGGATATGTTCAGTTTGAGGCAAGGCTGTAGTACCTCTGTGGATTTATCTAGTAAGACAATGGAGACCTTTTGGGTTTGGCCCAAGACCTAGGCAGAGCCAAGGCATGCCAATATGGGAGGCATCTGTGGACAAATTATCACTGAAACTCCTAAAGTGAATGGAATCACTCATGAAATAAGTGGGGAGGTAGTAGGGGGAAAAACTTAAAAAAAAAAAAAAAGCACCTTAAAATTAGGATTCCAGAAATAAAATAACAAAGTCAACAAAAAAGAAAGTAAAAAAACTTTATACACATGAATACATATAAACAGGATGGATTCAAGAAGCAGAAAAATAATGGTACCTCACTTTTAAAAAATGATATGTGTGCTATTATCAGACACACACACAGACTTCAATGGAGAGTGAATCCTCCTAAAAGACAATTGTTTCTCTGACTGCAAATAAAATTTTTATCCTGGGCATGATGGCCTTGTCATGCTTTAAAACATTCATTAGTAGATTGGCGTATCTATGTATTGACACGAAGGCTAAGAAAACCACAATGCTCATTGTTACGTACAGAGAGGGATTCAAGGAGATGGCTGAGGGATTCCATAACAGTATACCAGACACTTCCTAGGAACAATAAACTCAGAAAAGGTACTTGGATATTTCTCTAAAATAATGCGGTGTTTTCTACATCATAAACCCCTTTTTCTATTATCTTTATGTAGGATTCAGTAAATTTTAAATATCTCATTTATGCTCTGATAGTGAAGTTTGTTTTTAGTCACACCCAAAGAAGATTATGGAATTCTCATGTATAAGTTACACAGCTAAAAGCAGATTTGTACTTTCATTAATTGAAGGCAGAATAGCATAGAGGTTAAACGTGGACTCTAGAGACAGACAACTTAAGCTTGTATATTGGTGTGGGCACTCACCACAACTGTCTAATGATAGAAAATTTTAATCTATCTCATATTTTTGTGTGTGTGAAGGTTGAATTACATTATTAATATAAAGTGCTTGAGTAATGCTTAGTTCATGGGATGTATTCAATAGTTATTCACTTCCCTTGATAATAAAATTAAAATAGTTAGAAATATTTTGTTTAAAGAGGGGCTCACTTGTACATATGCCTGTGTATAATAATATTCCAATATTTCCACCATGAAAGTGTACAATCTTAAAACTTTCACCTCTTCTGTTATACACCCTTTCTATTATGTTTCTTATCACATTCCCCTCTTTGCAAATGTTTGGATATTTTATTGATCTCCAAAGAATAAGTTTTCATTATATCCTTAAAATCAATTTCTTTATCATTTTCTGCACTATTATTATTATGTCTTTAATTTATTTTTTAGAGTCTGTTTTATTTCTATCTTATTCTTTTTTTACTCTTTTTGTTATTATTTAAAGCTTTGGATGTATAGTGAATTTCTTTATATCAAGTCTATTTTAATTTCAAATTAATATACTTTACCATATTACAAGTACTATTTTGTATTTTGGCTAGATCCTACAGGATTTTTAATAGAATACACTCTTGGTGGCATACATTTAAAATATTTAGTTATTTCAGTTTTAATTTTATCATTACCCACTAGGTATTTAATAAGTCCTTAAAAACCAATACAGCCAATATAGCTACATTGGGGGGTGGTGAGAGAAGATTATTCTTTATCATGTCTAATTTTCTTGTATTATTATGTGATGTATAACCTATGAAATACTACTTTAAAAATATTTATTGAGGGCCGGGCACAGTGGCTGTAATCTCAGCACTTTGGGAGGCCGAGGTGGGTGGATCACGAGGTCAGGAGATCGAGACCATCCTGGCTAACACGGTGAAACCCTGTCTCTACTAAAAATACAAAAAAGAAAAAGAAAAAAAAATTTGCCAGGCATGGTGGCGGGGACCTATAGTCCCAGCTACTCAGAAGGCTGAGGCATGCCAATGGCATGAACCCAGGAGCGGAGGTTGCAGTGAGCCAAGATCAAGATCGCGCCACTGAACTCCAGCCTGGGCGACAGAGCGAGACTCCGTCTCACCAAAAAAAAAAAAAAAAAAAAAAAAAAAAAAAAAGAAAATAAAATTATTGAGATTTTCTTTTACACCCAAAAGTCAATTTTTGTGACCATTTCCTGTGTTGTGAATGGATGTATTCCCGTTTGATATATTCAAAACTTTCAGTGAATTATATTAGTTCAAAACAGTTAGTGATGTTTTCGATATCTTAATATCTCTTATCTCTATTTAGTTTTGCCATAGTAGTTGGTTTATTCATACACCAATTACAGAGGGCAGTGTGTTCGAACTCTCACAATGTATATTCTGCATTTGTCACTTGTTCCTTTCCCACATTTTTTTCCTTTTTATATTTCAAAATATATATTGCTGAACTATAAATTTCAGTAAAATAAAATAACCTAGTCTCCCTAATTTTTACCTTAATCCTAATTTGCCTGAAACTATTAGTGTTAAAATTGCTTTCTATTTGTAAACATTTCTTAATATATATGTATCAAATCACTTACATTAAAATGCTGCCATGTTGTGTATAATTTTGCTTTAGCTTTATTTCTCATATATAGGATACATTAAGTTTTCTTTTAATAATGTTGCCTTTAACATTCTCTGCCTTTTAATAAAGGCGTTAACCAAATCTTATTTGTTAGGATCTGTTATTATCTGAATGTGTCCCCCAAAATTCATGTGTTGGAAACTTAATCCATAATGCAATAATGCTGTGAAGCGTGGTCTTTTGCAAGGTGTTTCTGCCATGAAGGCTTCCTTATTATGAATGAACTAATGCCCTTATAAAAGGGCTTGTGGGATAGGCCTCTCTCTCTCTCTCTCTCTCTTTCTCTCTCTCTCTTTCTTCCTCATCTCCCCCACTCTCTCTCTTTCTCTCTTGCTTTTTTTGCCTTCTGCCATGTAAGCACACAGCAAGAAAGCCTGCACCATATATAAGTATCTTGATTTTAAACTTCCCATTTTCTAAAACTGTGAGAAAGATGTTTCTATTCTCATTAGATTATTCACTCTTTGGTATTCTGCTATAAGAGCAAAAAAAAAAAAAAAAAAAAAAAAAATTAAAGATCATTCAAATACTGTACTATTATTTCTTCATATTTCTTGTAGTGTTTTGTATTTTCATTGCTTTCTTCCTTTTATTTTTCTTCTAGTGGTTTTATATTTCTAGATTCCTTGTCATTATTGTCAGTCCTTTTGCATGCAATTCCAGTCATGTGTTGCTCAGCAATGAGGATATGTTCTGAAAAACGCATAGCTAGGTGATTTCATCGTTATCCAAACATCATTAAATGTACATACGCAAACCTAGATGGTATATTCCACTACATACCTAGGCTATGTGGTGTAACCTATTGCTTCTAGGCTGTAAACCTGTACAACATGTTACTGTACTGAAAACTGAAGGCCATTACAACAAAATGGTAAGTATATATAGAAACACAGAGTAACAATAGAGTATTGTATTGAATACCGATTTTCCTGAATTTTTTAGTATTCTTATTATTGTCCAATAATCACTAATGTATATGTATAAATTTTCTTCTCTTGGGATTAGTGGTTACCTTGGGTATGATCTCACCCTTTTTTACACAAGCACCAGACCACTGCTGTAGTGTGACTATATATTCCACTCTTTTTAAAATTATTATTATGCTTTAAGTTCTAGGGTATATGTGCACGATGTGCAGGACTGGATTAAGAAAATGTCTATTCCATTCTTATTGGTGCTTAGGACCATCAGGGAAAGAAGGACTGTCTGGATCATGTAGTTTCTCCAAATGTGTTTCTTCAATTTATCACTTCCAAAAGCCCACTGACACCACTAACTGACTCTGAGCATGAGACTGCTCCAATGTTTCTACTTCTTTCGTATTTCATCCTACATGTTTTAGCGTTCAGATATTCTTATTTTGTTTCTCTATGTTTGCAGCCACATATTTTCTAACCTTCAGATTTATTCAATATTTATAAGCTACTGATAGTGCATTGAGTGACTTTTTCAGAGCCACTGTGAGCTTACTGTCTTTTAAAATGTCTTTTGTTATTTCATGGGATTTGGGGTTGGAAGGGAATTTTTGACTTCCTCAAATTAATACCAGCTTATTGTTAGAAGTGTCCTAAAAGTTTTTCAGTTTTGATGTTCTAGTCATCCTCCATGGCTAGGTTTCTTTCTTTTCTTTCCTTTATCTTTTTTAAGATAGAGTCTCACTCCATTACCCAGGGTGGAGTACAGTGGTGTAATCACTACTCACTGAAACCTCCACCTTCCAGGCTCAAGTGATTCTCGGGCCTCAGTCTCCTGAGTAGCTGGGATTACAGGCAGCACACCACCATGCCCGGCTAATATTTCTGTACTTTTAAGAGATGGGGTTTCGCCATGTTGGCCAGGCTGGTCTTGAACTCCTGGTCTCAAGTGACACGCCCACCTTGGCCTCCCAAAGTGCTGGGATTACAGGCGTGAGCCACTGCACCCGCCCCTCCATGGCTAGGTTTCTATGATCTATTGCCTCTAGTGGCAGTATACCTATGGCTATAGGAGCTTCGTCATGTTCCCTGGGTGCTGAGTCATAGGCATCGGGATTCTAATTACATTCCTAGGGGAGTTGATCTCTTTTATCTGAGGAACAAACCACTTCCTTCTGACTCTCTGGACTCAGGCTATCAAACACTTTCCCAAATCACTTCCTTGTCATTCACCCTTGTAGTACTTCTTTATTAGCATTAATATAGCTGCTTGAAATTTATTAATATTAACCACAGCTTGACAGGCATTAGGTCATGTTTCTTACAACTCTACATTATAGCATAACATTTTCTCTCTTATGGTAATCCTAAGAAAAAAAAATACAGTAAACCCTTTCATATTGTAACAAGGTAAGCTATTTTCTAAGTAATAGATAAAGAGCAATATAATTGTTTTTTTCTGGTTTTCAACTGTTATTTTATCTAAAAGAATCAAATTATATTTAGTAGTTAGTTTTTAAAGGCAAAAGAAAAGGAGTAGCTTTTATAATTTATGAGTTCCATTCGAAAATATTTCAAAACATTTTATTAATCTTCAAAATCACTCTATAAAGTAAGTGTATTTTCATTTTACAAAAACAAAACAAAAAAAAACCCAAAATATTTGAGGTTCCAAAAACAGAAGTAGCTTAAAAAAATCAAGAAATAATACATGATATATCTGGGACATAAATTCTGTTGGATGAACAAAGTCTATTCATTCAATTTCATGTCAACAAATTAATAAACAAACCCTTTAAGTAAAACATACCTCTTCTTTCCAAGATTTACAAGAATATCATATATTCCAATATAAAAATATGTGACTATAAAGCAGATTATAAAAATGATTAGAGAAGGTGATATTTCTACATTGTGGGAAAGGCTTATTAAAAATGTGCACAGAAATCTTTAGCTTAAGACTAAAATGAAAAAAATCTGTTAATATTTCAACACATCATTCCCTTAATCTAGTGGCCTTCAGTGATGACACTCTAATATATTTAATTCACTTTTTCTTTTAAATTGAAAAATAGAATAAAAAGTTTTAAATATTATAACACATTAAGATTCTTCCATTTCTTCTGGTATATATTTAAAAATATCAGAATATAAGGGTTAAAAGTACAATGCCTGTAAAATTAATTTGTATTATTAGGCAAGTTATGTTTTGACTAAAACATTGAGTGATAATACGTGCAAAATAGTATCATAATATTTATAGCAAGCAGTGTTAATCTTTGATACAAAGAGGGAAATGAGATTCCCAGATCAATTCCAAACTATTGTATTGTTTGAGTTCATTTCAAATGCTTCCTCTGGGACTTTTCAGATTGTGGGGTTCAGGGCAATTATGGTTTCAATACACATGGAAATTTTTAGGATATAATCATTAGTAAACATGACTTAAGTGATTTATCATGGTTAGGAAAAATAGTCATTGGAAAATTAAATAATGAAAATGTCATGTTGCTCTACCACTTAGTAACATCAATACAAATTAGAGAATTTGGAGGCAATTACCTACATGGATTCACAGTGAAGAAAGTCAGTCCATGGTATTATTTTAAAAACTGTCATAAATTGGATGAAGGAGTCAACAATTTACTTATTGAAATGAGTTCATTCTCCAAATAAGTTGTGGCAATATATTTCTTCAAAAATAATTTCTTTGTATGCAGTATATTATTTAATAACTGAGCAGAAAGGAATATGACATCTTCCAATCATGCAGTGTGTGGTTTCTATACAATATGGATGATAGGAACAGAATTGATTTGTAGAAATCCAAAGTAAAAGGGAAAATATTGTAACAAGGAATGTTTGCTCCACTGGACAGAAGGTGAGAATATTTATGGATTTTTTTGAGAGAACTATTGTGTTGGATGATGTGTGTTTTATACTTTGGCGGAAAGGTAAGACCTCTCTATCATATCTTTAATTAAACTGCTTGATTTCCCAACAGCTTGAGATAAACTTGGATATAAACCATTTTTTTTTTGCTATAGTCTAATTTAAAGTTATTAAACTTATGAAACCATTATTCACTGTAGCATGCATGCTAAAGTATTGAGGGAGTTCTATTTGGTTCAAAGCAACCACTAGATTTACCTAAACTTAAGAAAGTGAAAGCATTCTCAAAAGTAATATTGCCAGAGACTAAATTGTTAACTTCTATGTTAGCTGGCAAATCTTCTATTTTATTGTTCTCAGTGTACTAGTCTATGATTGTGTAACTGCTTTCCTTCTGGAAGCTCTATAAAAATAGATGCATATCTTAAAACATTGTCTAAGGAAGTAGGGTTTTAAGTAAACAATACAGTAACTTGTCCTGAGGCTAATCAGAGTTTTCAAATATCAGAGAAACAACAAAAACAGTTGGATTGAATTTTTAGTCACTGCTTCTTTAGGTGAATCAGACAAAAATACCTAAATCTTTTAAAATATAGCTTATGTGAAATTCTCATAATTATTAAGGTTTAGAATTTGGTTCCTATATCTTGATTCTCCATGTACGTGCTTCTAACACACACTTTTAGCTAATGGACAACACATTTATCAGTGCATGGAATCACAAGCAAGTTAGTAAAAAACACAAAGCATTTTGAGATGAATTGAAATATAATAGATATATAGATAATGACACATTTCAACTGAGAGTTTGCAACAGTTATCTTCCAAGCAAAGTGTAAAGCTTGATTGAACAAAAGATAAAGTTAATACTATTTAATAAGAACAGACCATTATAGATCAGTGAAACTGCAAAACAGAATTATAAGACAAAGGGCAAGCCACATTATCTAAATTAACATTTTTCCATCATGAACAAGAAGGGCCACTGTAGGAAAGCAAGAGCTAAATAGTATGGCCTGCATTTAGTCAACCTGAAGTAATTATTAATTTATGGTTGTCTGTGATTTTAATGAAAATGAAAGCTGTGAGGAAAGAATTGAAAGAGATAATGTGCCGTGAAATTGAGTTTCATTTATTTAGGGGCCACCTTTCCCTTTTTTGTTGTTGTTAAAGGGAAGAAAGTTAATGCAAGATGTCCACATTAAAATTTCACTAGGATTATGTAACCACTGAGTTAAACGGTAATCATTATATTTGAGCAGAGTTAATGCAAAAGAAATTGAAGCTTGGATTTAGGGCCTACTGGCAAGGGCAAGAATAAAAAACCCCAATGGCCACAATTAATGCCAAAGTTATAATTACTGTCTTTATAAATATGATGAATTCAGTAGCTATTTCGTCAGACGTATTCTTACTGTCATCACGAAAATGTTCCTTTTTGATGATGGCATTGTTGGAAAGAATATATTTCAAGAATAAAAAGCCAGATACAGGAGGCAAAAGAAGTCACCAAAATGCAATCATCTTCTTCAAACTCAAACAAAATGTTTCTAAATAGTTATAAGAGTGACAAGCCTTCCGGAGACTAACAGGCATGTCCAGTGTAATAGTGTGGAAAGAACTGCAGTTCATGTATTGAATTTTGTAGCTTTACTCTGCAAAAATAATAACTCTGTCTGCAGAAACATCTTCAAATGAGAAGTCAAGTGATCTAAATTACACTTACTAATTAAATTAGGGAAAAGATGCTCAATGATTTTTCGGGTTTTTTTGTTTTTCATTTTATAAGAGAAAATTTTATTTTCTGATATTTTAATTTCCAAGTTTTAGAATATAATAAGAAAATAATTTAAAATTGAAATACTGTCAGAATTTATAAAAATCGTAGAGGTTAGTTATCTTTGCTTTAGGAAATATTAGGCGAAGTCCATGGAATGGAATATATACACAATATTACATTTTGTTCTAAAAATATTCAAAAATATATTTTATCACACATATAGACTATGTTTTATGTTTCTAAGTTGAATCGAGTTTTATCTATTAAAAATATGTTGAGTAGAGGTCATGTGGGTAAAACAGAATGTCTATCCTTTACAAACTGAAATTTTAGTAGGGTAACACCTGCCTGACTTGCTTTTCTTCTCTCTGACTGTCTCTCTCTCTCTCTCTCTCTCTCTCTCTCTCTCTCTCCACCCTGGCCCTCACCCCCGAACACTCTCCCTTTTTCTCCTTCCTTTACTTTTTTTCTTCCTTCTTTCCTTTCTCTGAATCAGCAAACATCTTTTGGGCATTTGCTATGTGTTTGGCATCTTACTGGAGTATTGGGAATACGGATTTAAATAAGCATAATCTCCATTATAAAGAAGACTACATGTGTACAAACAATTCAATGTTGCGTATGATGTTTCTGCAAAAGAATAAAGATCTAAATGAAATTCAAATAATTGAAAGCCGTGCCTTCTGAGGTAAGAAAGTATCCTTGTTAGTGTTTGCATTTGAAATGCACCTTGTAGGTACAGGGGAACAGAACAATTGAGAATGTTTGGAGAAGGCAATGTAGAGCAAATGCTTCCTGCTTCATGAGAGAACTGGAATTCTGATTAGTATCATCCAGGGGCTACCAGAGACCTAAGACATAGGGAGCAATGCTCAGAAGAGTGTAAGAAAATATAGTAAGACCTGAAGCCTAGAATTCTGAAGGCTCACCATTCTGATACCTGAGATCAGTGAGATTTAAGGCCGCAGGGAAGGTGGGCATGGATAGAGATGAAATAAAATATGTCTCTTTGATGAAGAAAAAAAATTTAGTTTTTTTTTCTTTTATGATTTCTGCAAATTATCCACTGAGACTGAAGTACAAGCAAGCAGAGTGGAAGTAAAAGCAGTAAATATATTTCACTCTGTAATGCAAAAGACAACTCTCATTCCTTAAGTGGCTCTGGAAGGACTAAAACAGCAGAAATTATGAATGGGTGGTCTTGACTCCAAGATCCAAAGCATCTAGATACCCATTAGGTGTGCCAACTCAGAAAAGAAAGTTAGGTTGTATTAATATGTCCTTTCTAGCCAATTCTACATGTGTGGTATACATTTGAACAACTATTTATATAAAATTGATATTTAAAATCCTGTAAGGATCTGAGATATTAGCCAAAGGCTGAATATCACTCCAGCTTTTCCAAAGTTTCAGGCATTTGAATCTCCTAAATTAATAACTTCCCAACCCAGGGGAGAATTGCCATATTTGATACAATGCAAGAAGCAGATGACAGCCTATTTGAATGGAAAGTATTCAATTGTATGCTTAGGTAAAACAAACAAACAAACAAACAAAAAAACAGAATCTCCCTCTTAAAATAATAAATTGGTTTTATAATTCCACCTGACTTGGTCTTAACTATAAAGTACATTGATTAAGATACAAAATTAAACAAGTTAAAATGCAGAAACTTTGCAGAAGTGACATGGAAAATCTTACAACCTGCTCCTAAACTGCTCTCATTTTCCCATTATGCCTTCTCGTTGCCTAGTGACTTACCTCATTACTAAAAAGAACAGCTCATGACTTCCTGAAAGAACAATGCAATTTGAACCCTATCTTCCTGCAAATTCTTGCGCTGAACACTCTTTGCCTGCTCCCTGCTCATCCTGAAAATGTGGACTTTCTTCACGTCCCCTGGTGGACTTTCTTCATATCCTCTCTCAAACTAGGAACTCTATCGCTTTACCTTCTTCTTCACATTTTTACAAACGTAACTCTGCTACTTTGTGTTCAAGTTAGTGTTTTCTATAGTCCTTCAGTGTTTCAACCATGCTTAGTTGATTTTAGAGTGCTGGCACATTTGATCACTTAAATAGGCATGAGAAAAATGCTGGTTGAATGTTGGAAACTAAAGAAGCCATGGCATGAAAAAATTTTGAGGCTTAAGACTCCTACTCCCCAGATAATTCTAAGGATGCGGAACACTCATGACTTAGCTTAAAATAAAAATTTAGAGTTGTCATTATACCTTCCTTTCTTTTTTTCCTTTCTTTCTTTTTTTTTTTTTTTTTTTTTTTTTTTCAAGACAGAGTCTTGCTCTGTTACCCAGGCTGGAGTGCAGTGGCACGATCTCAACTCACTTCAAACTCTACCTCCCAGGTTCAAGCAATTCTCTGCCTCAGCCTCCTGAGTAGTTGGGATTACAGGCACCCACCACCACGCCCAGCTAATTTTCATGTTTTTAGTAGAGACGGGGTTTCACCCTCTTGGCCAGGATGGTCTTGAACTCCTGACCTCGAAATCCACCCGCCTCGGCTTCCCAAAGTGCTGGGATTACAGGCATGAGCCACCGCGCCTGGCCAGTTTTCATTATTTCTATGAAGACTAAGTGTCTTTGCCCTAAGTTTCCATGTGGGCAATTTAGGTTGGGAAGGGTAAATATGTTTTAACAGTAAGACATTCAGAAAAATGTGAGTCTGTCCACTGTTATTTCTGTTATTCCTCTAAGTTTCATTACAAGAACAGTTGAAAATAAAAACAAACTTTTCAATAGAAAGTAATAGAAAGTAATCACAGAAAAATAGTATTAGCGAAGATGGTTTAAAACATTTTTTGGAAAATTACAGAAATGATTTGTACTGCTCCCATGGATTCTTCTCAAAATGCTTTCTTCTTGAGAAAGAAATAATGAGCCTATGTTGTTATATCTTCAATGAGTCATATACTAATACCAATACCAATTTAATTTCTGTATTCACACAATGATGAATGAGAAATAATTTCTTAGACTGTTGGATATTTGAACCCAAGAGAAGATCTTCTTCATATTTTTAAGTCAAAGTGCAGAAATCTGATATATCTGCAGAGACTAGAAAAATGTAGTTCATGGCAACAGTTTTTAATCTCTGCATTGCATTATGAATACTTTGAAATGAATTTCCCCTCTGGAATTGTCTACCTGCTAGAGTTCAAACACCTCTTTAAGCAAAGTGGCAATAAAAAGCTTTAATAAGTGCAAGCCTTGCTGAGTGAGTAATCATTAGTGTAGAGGTGCAGAAAAACACACTTTCTTATTTGTAGAAAAGTGTTAGGAAAGCAGAGTGTAGAAATAAGAGTCATCAAAATGCAAATATAATAAGCTATTTAAATAAACAAACCTCACGCTAATATTGTGCACTAAATCTTCTTTTCCCTAGCCTGCCCCAGAGGAAAATTTTCATTTATTTTCCTATCTCAATCTCAATTTTTGTTTATTTTAGACCCTGTTGGAATACTTCCACCTTATCAAGGTTCATATGTGAACAAACTGCAGAGTTTGATCCTCTGTTGGTGATATTTTTTCTTTAACTTCTGTTATCGATGTCTGTTTACAAAGTGGGGCAGGAATTTCACTGCTACTATTGGACTTCTTAGTAGTACTCTTTTCTTACAAAGTCCTAGAGCAAAAGAAAAATGGAATACTTGAAACTCAAGAGTTTGACGAAGAAAAATGATTTTACTGGCTCCCCAGGTCAGAGGTCTGAAAAATGTATTGAAAGGTCGCTCAAAATCGTTCTAGATTCTAGATACAATAAAACATACAGAGTTCTCTAATCCAACAACTAGCAATATTTTGCCACCCCAGTAATATCAACAAATTCTTGATTTATATAAGTGATAGATACACAGAAAAAGGTGCCGAAGTCATAGTCTCTACATGTGGCTATCAGAAATTCAGTTAGGAAGTCTTGTTTTCTAAAGACCTTATCACAAAAGCATATTAAGTGATGCTGGTCATAATTGTGAGAACAATCATAATATCCAAAACAAAGAGGTATCATTGGTTCCATTAAAGCAAGGGATTGAAAGATCTGAAAGAATTCAATGTCATTGAAAAAAAGGCTTGAAAGTTGTTTTTAAATATTTTATTTGCCACTGAAATGTAGGTGTCAGGGTATGTTAGGAGTTAATTTAAGAAAAAAAGCTGGCCGGGCGCGGTGGCTCACGCCTGTAATCCCAGCACTTTGGGAGGCCGAGGCGGGCGGATCACAAGGTCAGGAGATCGAGACCACGGTGAAACCCCGTCTCTACTAAAAATACAAAAAATTAGCCGGGCGCGGTTGTGGGCGCCTGTAGTCCCAGCTACTCGGGAGGCTGAGGCAGGAGAATGGCGTGAACCCGGGAGGCGGAGCTTGCAGTGAGCCGAGATCGCGCCACTGCACTCCAGCCTGGGCGACAGAGCGAGACTCCGTCTCAAAAAAAAAAAAAAAAAAAAAAAAAAAAAAAAAAAAAGAAAGAAAGAAAAAAAGCTGAAATAGAAAATACATAGCTGAGAGGAATTAATATTTATGTATATAACTCATGGAAATACACAAATATTTTCTTAGAACTAAATGATAATGTCCTATTGCTTGATTTGAAAATTATAATATTCTTCATTTTTGTGGATAAAACATGGTGTTAAGAGATGGGACAGACAGGTATACTGAAGTCTGCAAAAGACACAATTCTTGATCTCTATGATTTTGATGGTATATATTTATGTTCCCTTTCACATGATTAGAGTATAACATTATGAAAACCAAAATCATTTGATTTTACATTTAGTTTTTTCTAGTTAGCCATTGATCATCCCCATTTAAAAGTCTAAAATGTAAATACTGTTCAAGTGATCAGAACATGGAGCATATTTAGACAAATACAATTTAACAGCCATTTCTGAAAAGCTGAGGGTTCATCTCCTGCTGATGGTGGGATAGTCCTGTCATTTCCATAATTATTGTTGTAACTATCATCTGTTGAGTATGCACCATGTCAGACATAGTGCTTTGCACTTTTGATTCTCAGAAGAACACTCTGCTGTAGGTATCATGATTACTTTTTGCAATTTACAAAAGAAGAAACTGAGATTTGGAATATTTTAAAACGTGTGTTATATCACATCAAATTTATTAGGATGTGAGCCTGTGGTGTCTCGTGTAAAATCCAGCTCAACAAGAACTCTAAAGTAGTTGCTACAAAAAACAAATCTAAAAACAAGGAAATTTTTAACAATAGCATTACCAAAGATATTTAAGCAGAAATTAAATTATAAAGTATTAAAAATGAACAAAACATATTGATAATTCTGTCTCCTAGAAACTGAATTTAACTATAAATACAAGATCTGAAAAATAGTGGCTGAAACAGGATAGGGCTCTATTTTTTCTTTAATAAAATAAGTCCAGAAGTAGATAATCTAGATCTGATATGGAGGCTCTTGTGGATGAGTTTCATAAATATTCTAAGATTCTTCAATCTTTTTTCTCTTGAAGCTTGGCATTCATACTCAATCTGTAGTTGCAAGACGACTGGTAAACCCAAGCAATTACATCCATGTCCCCAGGCAAGAAGAAGGATTAAAACAAAAAAGAAATAGATGGACTAATGCTTTCTGCCAATTGAGTCAGATTCTTTGACGAGGAGTGATCCTGGAAACCCCAACTAAAAATTCTACTGATGTTACGCAGGAAAGAAGTTAATCACATGGCCACTCCTATACATAATGATGTGTGTCACGTAAAAATCTTTCAGGTGAGCGCATTGCTATTCACTTCTCACAAAAAAGTATACCGGCAAAGAAGAAAGAGTGAATGTTTACTTTGTACATAGTTAAGAGGCTCTATAGACCCTTCCCAATTACTCAATCCTAAACTTATGGAAATTTTGTTTAAAAAATGATATGTGAATGTGTATGCATACATGTATATTCTTGTGTTTCATGGCTTTTGTTTCTCCATAGGCAAAAGCCAGCAAAATTTTGTATTTTTTTGTGCTTCAAATATAATGAAAGAATTATAATGGAATCTCTTTCTAATAAAAAAAAAAAATCTCTAAGGGCTATCTCCTGTGCTGATAAAGGAAACTCACCTCAGTAGTCACCTGTTCTTGATTTCTCCAGCAAAACCCTTTTCTGACAGTCTGGGAAGTCAGGAAAATTTTGGTAAGTAAGTGTTGATTAAAAGTGGAATCACAGACTCCGGGCATACTAGTCTTCTTATTTAATTATTATTTTCGAAATGTGCTGAAAGAAGTGCTACATTGTGATAGAATGAATACATTCAATTTATAGTAAACACATTATTCTATCTATGAATGAAATTGTCACTCTAATTTTATCAATGCATACAAATTTAACCATTTCATGTCACTTCTGGTTCTTTGGTTTTTAGTACAAGTTGACATTGGATAACTGAGAAAAACAAAAATTTATGAGAAAGCTATAAGCATGAGCTAAGGAAAAGAGGAGGAGGAAGGAAGCTTTCGAAAGAGGCAAAATGGGGGCCACTATAGGATTCCCAAGTTCACGGAAGAAGGAACTGAGGAGTAGTTAAGAGTAAACCATTTCCAGGGTGTCCTGCTTTATAATCCCATGTAGAAGTTCCATTCTGGACGGAGAGATGTCAATGATTTATTGAGCACCACTCTCCGGTGGGGGTAGCCACTTGGATTTGACTGAAACCTATGCAAGAAGGGTACTCCTCCAAAACATACTCAATGCTTTTACCACAATTCAATGTGGTAAAAACAATACATGTTCAGAATAGCTTCTGAGGGTTTTTATTTTTTCCTAAGGTAGCATACTATGCTTTTAATGTTTCAAAAGCATGAACATCATGAATATTTGAAAACACTTAGGTCCATTGTAAAAGAATAGGTTGTCCTTACAACTTCCTTTAATGTTTAAATGCCAGGTGCTAGGGAAAACTTTTATTTGTCTTATTCTATCAAGATGAAGGTCACAATTTTATGACCATTGATGTCACCCTGTTTTCCATCTAATTCCTTGTATATTTTCAGGCACTGTGGCCAAAAATTAAAAGCACTTCCCTTTGTTTTCCTATGGGATCCCATAGCATTCTCATACCACAACAGTGGCCAAGGATCCACATGACTTTTTCCTACTGTTAATCTGGCACTGAAAACTATTTCATTTCTACAGAAGCAATTGCAATCTAAATTGCTTTTTGATCCATAGATAAATTTATTTTCCTGTTTTTTTTCTTGCTATTGTTTTAGTTTTTCTCTGAAAACACAAAAGTAATACGGATTTTAAAATTCACCTCTGAAGAGAGAGCACACAAATATGCTTTTTGTATAAACTGGGTTAACATTTACATTTACAAGTAAATTCTTTTATAGAGGTTTTCTATTTCAGCCAGAAATGATAAGCAGAAATGCACAATATGACCTAAACAATATCACCAACATCACACTTTTTGTTTTTCCATGTAATTTTTATTTTAAGTCAATACACAGAACCTGATATTTTAAAGAGCAGTCTCGGGGTTTTTTCAACTGCTTCAGAATACATTTTTATAGATGAAGATTTGATAGCTTCATGGACTAGTATTACAAACTTGTGAAAAATCACAAGGAAAGTCTGAAAGTTAAAATAACTCTCTGTCTTAGCTGCGCTGGTAGCGAGCACTAGCTGTTGACCTTGGACCTAGATCATGCTAAAGAACCAGCGGTTGTTAGAAAAAATAAATTGAGGAGATGTATGAAATCTATTTCTAGGTAAAGGCACAGATGACCAGGGCCTGAAATACATTGGTCACGTTTCTCAGTGTTAATATCTTTGCTGTGATAAGTTTTTTTGTCAGGATGTAAATTCTGCTGGTATGATCTCTGTAGAGCTTCATAGCACAGCTAATGAAGAGCTCCTTTACATGTGAGTTTTCTTTCCACTTATCCAAATTATATAATGTAAACTCCAAGCTATCAGGAAAATTAGCTGAAGTAAACAAAACATACTGTTTGCTAAAATACTTTTGTATTCTCTCTTTAGTTTTAAAAATATTTAAATTCATGATAAATATAATAGCTTTTGCAGATATTTGTGAAAATTCAGACAAGCAAATTCCTTTCATGGTCAGATAGATGATTATAAAAAACAAGGCTAAATTCAAGCAAATATGGTTAGCTGGATCACAGTTTGAGTGAGGTCATAACCCTGAACAATTTTCTTAGATAATATCATCAATAATACTTCTAAGGGCTGAGCATTTTTTTACAAAATGTCACAGTTATAGGAACCTACAGTATAATTGTATATATATGACCTTCTTTGTTGGTATAAAAGCAGGATTAGTTCATAATTGGCCCATGAGCCATGAGAAGGTACCATGCAGAACATGAAAATGTTGGTGTGCTAGACGTAAGCCTGGATGATTTGAACGGAAGAAGAGGTCCCTGGTAGGGTAATAATAAATATTTGCGTTAGGTCATGAAAAGTGTGAGTATCCCTTCTCAATTACCCTTTTCTAGTTGATAACTAAATTATTCTCACACCTTTAGTTTGGAAGGACAATTTCTGGAGAAGTAAAATCACACCAATTCCCTGAGATGGATCTGTTTTCTGAATAAATCCTGTTATTATCTGTTATTCTCTTATTCATTTTTTTTCTAAGATTCAGTGTTTACTGTTGACTGTCTCCACAATTTTCAATGTAAGCACTGTCTCTCTTCTCCTCCCCCCACACAGCCACCCACTCCCATATGCATGTGTGTGTGTTTAATGTGTGTGTGTGCATGTTTGTATTTAAGGCCTCAGTTAAATGCCCAAGTCCAGAGTCACCAGAGCCACATTTTACTTTTGTCAGAAGTGGTGTAGGACCTCGAAGAGCATGTTGAAAATGGTGTAGATAGAGAAACTCCCTGTGTAGATTAATTCAGTGCACAGCTGGGGCTGGGAGGGCAAGCCCATTCTAGGGAATGAAGAATGGCCGATCAGGGGTGGAGCTGCCCGCCTCCCTCTCCACAATGTACTAATCCTCAATTTGGCACTGCTTTAAAAGAAAAGAAATCTAAATTGAGGCCAGCTGATTTCTTACTGAATCAGCCAGCTGGATGTGGAGCCAATTTCCGCAGCTTCCACGCTGTGGTAGCCAGGAAATATTTTAATTGAAAGAACTCTATGTTGACAAATACCAAAGACAACCTATTTATAACTTTTAACCAATATTTATGGAATTCCCTGATTTAATAACATGTTCCTTTAAACTCAATTACAAACTAAAATAATTGTTAGTCTGGAACCAAAGTTAGATGATGTGGAAAGAAAATAAATACAACAAAAGTAAAGAAAAAGGAAAGAATAACTGGTAAATGATGTACACAAATCAACAGGCATGTGTAATTGAGGTTGACAATATACACATATTCAGCAAAAGCAGTTTCAAGTCACAAGTCGGTGTGATTTTTAAACACTTGTAGTTTAGAAGATTTAATATTATACAATCAGTGATAGTATCTTTTTAAGCACTTACAGTTTTAACAGCTATGTATAAATAAGCATATTAGGTAGAGTTTTTTTTTTTTGGTGCTAGTCAATCTGAATGATTTCTTATTTCTTTCCCCTTTATAGTGAAATTAGCTGTGCTTTAAATGACCCCAAAACACAAACAAAATCCAATAGAAACTTTCTCTCTTCCTTAACATCAGTGATTAAAAGTACTTAATTATATGGATGACACAATAGTAAAAACTTTTAAATATATACTCTCCTTTTAAAAAATTGTGATGAAGTTTATTGACCTTGCATCATAATTAAAACTATTGAATTTTGTAGTTGTTTTCCCGTGAGTGATTGTTTAATGTTTGAAAGCAGTGCTTTGTCCTGGTAAATTATCTCTTCTTTGTGTATAGTTTTTTCCTTAAATAACTCAACTTTTTACAATGTTTAATGTAGTGCATGTAGTAACTTTTTTTTGTCTTATAATCAGAGATATTATCATAAAACTACTTTTACTCACCCAAGGAGAAGTGATGAATTAGAGAGTAAGAATGGTTTGGAACATGGTTCATTTCATATTAAAATGGTAACAAAGTGTAAAATTGATGATTTATGCAGTTCTATTTACCTGTGAATCACATATAAAATCACACAATTATATTGGATTTGGGAAGATATTATTATCAAACTCATCTGCTTTGGAAAAGCTACTCTTGTTTTCTCCATTACTGTTACTGGTGATGGAGAATTATCAAATGTGGTAATGCTGATAGCTATGGTGTGCTGTAAGGCAGCTCTCCCTAGTGGACACTGCTATACCCATGCTCAGTCTATGCCTCCAAAGTGAAGAAGGTCCCCATGAACTTTTTGAGTATAATTATAGATAAATAGATATCAAGGTGTTAGGTGTAGTGTATATGCATTTAAAAATATTGTTATCTCAAATGAAAAATTTGTTTTGTGGTAGGGATATTAAAATTCAATGTTTATGCATCTCTCAAAATAGAGAAAGTATATTTGGACATCATGATCCTCCAAATTAGTTATTTATCGAAGCAAATAATAAAAAGTGACAAGAGAAACCTTTTACATTATTGTAGAAGAGATAAGAGGAATATTGACCTTCATGAAATCTGGAGCAAAAACATTAGCAAATAAAACCCAAGTGTAAATTTAAAAAGAAAATGGTGGAGAACCGTTGGGAATTATTTAATCATAGAAGAATGTGCCTGCCACAGAATTTCATAAGTAATTTTATTGGAGAAAAAGATGCACCTCGTTACTCATTATCCATTCTTATGAAATGTTCATCCACATGCCATGCACAATGATGCATTTGTAGGCTTACACCCTCTTTGAAAAAAAAAGGCATTTTGCATTTAAATTGCTCTTCCATGTCTAAAGTAGCTGTAAGGAGGAGAGTGTGAGCCTCAAAAGAATAACATGTAATACAAATAGCTAAAACAACATTGGACATAGTTTGAAACATTGCATTGTGTTTTAATTTATAATAATTAATTTATTAGATTGCTTTATTTTGATTCCATAAAATTGTGGACAATGATCATAGGTGGAACAACCTCTCATACAGTACTCGAGGCAAAGTGTTACCTAATGGTCTATTGTCTCTGGGGTTATAGTCAGCAAGATAAAGGCCCATTAGGCACATAATGTATGTCCATTTATGAATATTCACAACTTCTCATTTAAAAAGTAAGAAAAAAAAAGACAGACATAAAAGCAGAATCACTCCATCTGCAACCCTCAACACCCATTTAATTGTTTTTCATTCCTGAAAACCTTAACCTCTGTTCTGAAAAAGCACATAGAAAGGAATAACCCAGCTTTGTTTTTACGCCATTATTAAGGGAAGTGAGATGGTGTTCTTAATGTTATTTTAGGAAAGTGGGAACTCATTCAGCCCTTAGGACTATCAAATAGGGTTCAAACAGTATATATGCCTATTGACTGGTGGACCATTTGACCAAATCTATGAATAAGTAAACGCTATGTAAAGAAAGGAGAAATTCCATTTCCCAATCCACCTCTGCCTCTATGTAGGTTTTTTTTTTTTTTTTTTGGATCAGTTTCAATTAAAGAAGAGATTAGAAGAAGAAGATCAGGATTAAAGATGTAGCCTCTCATTCAAAGTAACATGGAAGCCTCAATTAACATATCATTAAAAAAAACAGGAAACATAGTATTCATATTATGAAAATGCTCATTATTTAAAATTTGGGACCAACAAAATTTTTACTGAAAAAGAAGATAGAGAGAGAGAGGAAAGGTAGAGGAGGGAGGGGAAAAATTGGAAATATTTTTGGAAGAGGAAACCAGCACTCACTGGTCTGCCATGGATTAGCTAAGATCTAAACCTTCCACAGATTTCTGAGGTGGTAATTCTCATGTGGAGACATTGAGAAAGGAAACAAAGCAGTTTCCTCATCACTTAGAGAGACTCAGGTGACTGGGGTGTGGGCACTCCTTAAAAAGGGATTTTTTTTTTTCTCAATCTACATGGGCTAAAAGAGCACATCTGCAAAATAGCTACATGAAACTAGAATGTGTTCCAGTGTATACACGAGTAGAAAAATACATAGTGCACTAGATAGGCACATGAGAAAAATAATTGTTACTGCCCCTGTGAGAAGACTTCTCTATGCTGTGTTGATGACAAACTCCCCTTTTCAGAGGGCAGGTTTGCGTTAAAATACAGGCAAGGAAAGAATCATCGATGTTACACATGTGTATGAAGTCTTGGGTTTCTCACTTTCTCCTATACTTTACTTCGTATGAGGTTAAAAAAAATTATCATTTTATCATCATATTAAACTTTATCAATGTGTATTTCCTGATTTAATTTTTAATGATTTTGAATATGAGAAGTAATGCAGCAAGTGAGTTTTACTTTATATTTATTATACAAACATTTTAATGGTTATTGAATAATTTTCTTTATTGTCATTGGCAGAAAATTTAAGATTGTTCAATAATTTCTTGATGTTATGTTTACCAACTATATTAATGTACTTTTCCCAACTTTTAAAAAATAGCACTTGAATTGCAAGTATAAGAACGTGGCATACCTTCAAAGTAACTACTTACACGACGGTGATTATACCCTTTAGGTTTTGCATTTTAACCTGTTGTCTAAGTGTTTTTCAAGGCTATCATTTTATTCAATAATGTAACTACTTCCTTTAGAAGTGCTAGATTTAGTAATGATTTCTATGTGTCTATATTATTATAATATGAGAAATTGTAGCATTTTTTCTTTTTTCAGAAATGTACATTTCATTTCTTATAAGCACTATTTACAACAGTAGGCATATGATGATCCTTAATAATATTGGTATTATGCAGGTCCAATTATCTGTGCTAAATATGGCAGCAATAGAACCAAAACTCTGTTCACCCACAGAGGAGTAACTCTTCTTGTCATAAAAAAAAATCTGCCTGATAAACTACAGTGCTACATTTTATTCCTGTGAAAAAATTTCCAGGTGTTCCCTAAATCAGTTGTATCCTTTCTCAAACGGTGAAAAGCAACATGCTATATAATATGAGGTAGTGAAGCCCAATAATAGCAAATGTTATAAATATTACTAAGTATAGATGGTCGCTAATTGATTAACAAAAATATATCTAGCCATTGTTGTAAGCAAGTATTATTTCTAGATATGAGCCTAAAACTTCATTTGACATTAAAGGCAATATAGTGTTGCTATTTTACATATTTTCTAAATGTCTTAAAGTCTTTCTATACTATCGCACAAAAATTTTGAGAAAGAAAATTTAAATAGCCCTTAAGACCATGAAATTATTGAATGGATAACTTTGTTTTGACTATTAGTAACACTGGCCCTTTAAAGGGCCATAACACATAATCAGCCATTCCTTGACCATTCAAATAGAAATCTAAGTACGTTTTACAGTTGAATAGTTGCATTGCAGTGTGAAATGGGGTGTATCAACAGAAATAACCTTTTTCATTTTACCTAATCCCAGGAAATAAAAGCTTTAGCTAATAATAACCCATCCTTACATTAGAAATGTAATTCTAGTAACGGAAAAATCTGAAATAGCTGACCACATACCATTCATCATAGAATGTCAAACAGCCATCAGTTCAAGAATAGAATCAAGTTGCCAAACTAGTAGATACGAAAGTATTTTATTTGCAGACCTTCTCTTTGTGAGAAGAAAACAACAGTGGAGGACTCCCAAGCCCACCCGCTTTGAAGTGTTGGCATTGGTGTGGGAGTCAGAAATACCAAGTACTCAAATGTACATGGGATTTTTCCATTTATCATTTTAAAATACTTTATCTGACATGTATGTTTTGTAACCCAGCTGAATTAAAGGCGCTTCCATACAGAAACATAAAAAAGACATGTTAAAAATTATCAGCCAACTTTGAACAAGGTGATTACTGTATAACTTGAGAAAACAAATTTGCTGAAATAGCAACTATAACCACCTTTCATCTCATTTGCAAAAGGCTCATAGATTAAACCACTGAACAGTAGACTATTTGATTTTTTAATATATTTAAGTATTATTTTTAATAGTTTCTATGACATTGTTTTAAGCAATTGATTTTATATGTGTGTGTTCTAATGAATGTGTGTGTGTGCGTGTGTGCATGACATTTATAGCTTTTAATTTACTGTGCTTTAAAATAAACATGCTGACCTGTACCCATTCAATTTCCATAAAGCAGTAAGTTAATACAAATTTGTAGAAGTAACAAAAGTGTGTAATAAGAGATGTTACTAAGGTTTTCCACTTTACAATAAGATTTATAGATTAAAATTTTACACACATACATAAGCAATAATTTAAGTAACTACGAAGGAAGGTAAAAAATTAAGACATTACCTACTGTTTGGTAGCCTTGCCCATATCTCTATTTTTGTCTTAATTTATGTCCTCCCACCCACGTGCTGACTTCCACATTTGTTTTTGTTTTTGTTTTAGAAAATGCTTTTTGCATTTTAAAATATATCTATATATAATGTGGTTTAATTTTTGCTTATTTTCAGAATTTGTAAAAAATGAGTCACAATTAAATTACTTTTGTTTCTTGTTTTCCCTTTTGAAATTATGTTTGTAAGATTCATAAATATTTTTGGATGTAGTTCTAGTTGATCATTTTACATTGTTTTATATATACCTCAATTTAGTTATTTATTCCTCTGTTGATAGTCATTTAAGTTTTTTCCAGTTTCAGGCAATTGTTTCTCTAACTATTCTTATAGATGTATCCTAGAACCTGTAACATGTATTTATCTCGGTTATGTATTTGAGAGTGCAATTAATTAGGACATCTCAGTATGCATAGTTCTTCAATATTGGAATAAAACACAGATTTTAAAGTAGTTGTGACAATTTACATCCTTACTAGCAATATGAGTTCCTGAGATCAAAGTTTTCACAAATGCATAAACCTGTGTACCTCAATGTCTAGGTTTTGAAATCTAGAAATCTAGAAATCTTTGTCATCATTGCAGAAAGTTTCCTCATGCTGTTTCCCAGTTGATGTTTAGTTCCACCTCAACAGAAGCATCCACTAATATGAATTTTCTTCACTGTAGATTAGCTTTTCCTTCTCTAGAAAATTATATAAGAGAAATTCTACAGTATATATTGTTTTAGGCAAAGATATCTTTTCTTTCTTTTACCTGGCATAATCAGTCATTTGGAGATTCATCCAAATATTGTGTGTATTAGAAGTTTGGTGATTTTTATTGACAAATAGTATTCCATTGTATGCATATACAAATATTTGATTATCCATTCTCCTCTTGAGTGGCAACAGGGCTCTTTTTAGTTCTGGAGCATTAGGAATAAAGTTACTGTTAACAGTCTTGGTCAAGTCTTTTGTTTCTAATGTATGTTGCATTAGTTTTTTCTTAGAGACCTAGATTTGAAGTTGTTGGATCATAGGGTATATATATATATATTTACTTGTCAAAAAAACATTTCCAGACATTTTATATAATGTTAGTACCTCTTTACCCCTGTCAGTAAAGTATGAAATTTTGCATTACTCTATGTTCTTGCCAAATATTTGTGTTGACAATCTTTTAATTTTAGCCATGCTGATTGGTGTGTTATGGTAACTCACAGATATTAGAATTTGCAATTTGCTGATGGCTAATCATTTGGCTATATTTTATGCAATTACTGGCTATTGTGCTTTTTATTTTGTGTCGTGCACAACCAGTTATTTTCGCCAGATTTTTTAAAAAATGGCATCTATCTTATTATTTCTAAGTATAGAAATTCTTTCTATATCCAAGATAGGAATCCTTTGTCAGATACCTATCTTGCAAATATTTTTTTCCCAGGCTGTGAATTTTGTCTTGATTTTCTGAATGATGTTGTTTTAATGTGCAGAGCTTTAAATATTTTTCCATTTAAAAAGAAACTGGAGTGAAACTTACATAATACAATTATGCATTTAAAATGGACAATTCGTTTGCATCCAGTGGCATTCAGTACACTCAGAATGTTGCACGGTAACCACTTTTTTCTAATTCCTATAGCCTAAAACAACAACAACAAAATACCTTTCCTATTAATCAGCTATTATTACCTCTTCTTGTTTCTCTTCAGCCACTGGCAACCACTTATCTGTTTTATTATCTCTAAGGACTTACCTATTCTAACTATGCAGGCATAAAAAAGAACGAGATCGTGTCCTTCACAGGAACGTGGATGGAGCTGGAGGCCATTATCCTTAGCAAACCAACGCAGCAACAGAAAACCGAATACTGCATGTTCTCACTTAGATGTATAAGCTAAATGATGAGAACCCATGAACATATAGAGAAGAACGACAGACATGGGGGCCTATCGAAGGGTGGAGGGTGGGAAAGGGAAAGGATTGGGAAAAATAAGTAATGTATAAGTAATGTATACTAAACTTAATTCCTGGGTGACAAAATAATCTGTACAACAAACCCCCATGACACAAGTTTACCCATATAATAAATCTGCACATGTACCCATGAACTTAAAGGTTAAAAAAAGACTTACCTATTCTAGATACTTAATATAAATGTAACATGCAAAATAGTTGCCATCTTGTCTCTGACTTCTTTCACTTAGCGAAGTGTTTTCAAGTTTCATCCAGTAGCATGTATCAGCACCACATGTTTATGGCTGATATTCCATTGTGTGTATGTATCATATTTTGTTTATGAACAAACTCTGTTGATGGACACTGGGGTTGCTTCCACCTTTTAACTATTGTGGTTAGAAGCCTTTAATTTGGATAAAGCTGAATTTTCAATTTTCAGTAATGATCATTGTGTTGTGTTTCTTTCCTAAAAATTATTAGAGTGCCCCAAGAAAATAAAATCCTTTTTCTTACATTTTCTTTAAGCATTTTATTGTTTTCCTTTCAAAGTCAGGCCTGGAATCCATCTCAAATCAATGTTTGTGTCCTGTGTGAAATAAGAATCAAGGTTTTTCCTCCTCCTCCTCTTCTTTCTCCTGCTTCTCCTTCCCTAGATTCCAATTTTTCCATATCCACTTTTGGAAAATACTTTTCTTGCCCTTTGGGATGACCTTGGTTTTTTTGTCAGTAATCAGATATGAATCTACTTTTGGTCTGTCAATATCATTTCAATGCTTTACTCATTAATTTTAATTCCCACATTATAGTGTCTTGATTACTATAGCATCCTAACAAAACAGGTACTATAACATTTCAACTTTATTTTTTCATTAAAAATTGCTCTATTGTATACATTTTGAATTCCATATAATTTTTAGAATAAGCTGGTCAATTTCTCCAAAAATGTCTGGTCTGATTATGATTGAGATAAAATGAAATCAATATATCAGTCTGTGGAGAATTGATTTTTTACAACATAAAGCCTATTAATTCATATACTGAGTATATATTTACATATATTTAGTTTTACTTTCATTTCTTGCAGCAAACTATTGTAATTTTAATGTTGAATTCTTGCATATCTTTGTTGAATTTGTTTCTAATTTTTTCATGTTTTTGAATACAAATATAAATAAACTTTTAAAAAATTGTGCTTTTTTGAATATTTTGATAGTACTATATAAGAATACAACTAGATTTTCTTACCTTGAGTATTAAAACTTTGCTAAATTTGCTAATTTTATTAATAATTATTTCACAGATTTCCTAGGATTTTCTAGGTAAGAACTCATGTTATTCCAGTTAGAGAGTTTGACATCTTTTCTAAACTTCATGCTTTTTACTTCCTTCTCTTGTCTGATAGTAATGGCTAGATCCTTCATTATAGTGTTGAAATGAAAGTTGAGAGTAAAAATTATGAATTTTTAAAGTAGTTTTGGGCAAAAACATACAACATTGCATAATTAAGCATGACATTTGCCCTAGAATATATAGACAAACTTTATCAGATTTGTGAAGTTTCTTCATAGTCTTAGATTGCTGAGTTTATATCACAAACACATTTAATCAAAATGCTTTTTCCATATCTGTTAAAATAATCATATGGGTTTTCTGATTTATTAATGGGATGATTTATGTGATTTAATTTCAAAGGTGAATACAATATTGCATTGTTGGACTACTTCACAACAAATATTATCCTTTTTTATTTTTCCGGATTACATTTCATATTTTGTTAAGGATTTTTGCTTTGGTGTTCATAAGGAATAATCATCTATGTTTTTTACAATATTATTTTAAGATTTTGGCCTTAGAGTTACAGTAGTTTCATAAGGTATGCTGGGGATGTTCTCTATTTTCTGGGAAAATACTCAGCAAAATAAAATATATATACATAATATTGGCATTTTTCCTCAAATATTTGTCATAAATCATAAATGCAACCATTTATTCCTGGAAATTTCTTTATGAAAATGTTTGAAAACCAACTCAATTTACTTAATTTACCATATCAATTTACCAGCTATTAGCATATATTTTTCCTCATTATATAATATGTTTATCAATCACTGCTTTAAAGAATTCCTGGTTATCATTGGTTTATTTCTAAATACTTTTCCTCTATGTATTTCAGATTAGATGATTTCTGTTATTGCATTGTTGTGAACTGAGTGTTTATGTTTTCCAAAAATTTGAATATTGAAAATTTTTTAATAGAGACAGACTAGCTGTCATCCTGGCTGGAGTGAGTGATACAATCATAATTTACTGTAACCTTGAACTCTTGGGCTTAAGTGATTATCCCACCTCAGTCTCTTGAGGAGCTAGGACTACTGTGCACACCAACACACCCAGCTAATTAAAATACATATTTTGTAGAGACAGAGTCTCACTATGTTGACTGGGCTGGTCTCAAACTCCTGGCCTCAAGTGATCCTCTTGCCTCAGCCTCTCAAAGGTGCTGTGATTATAGGTATGAGTCATCACACCTGGGCATATGTTGAAATCTTAATGCCCAATGAGATGGTATTAAAAGTCAGGCTTTTGTGTGTCATTAGGTCATGAGGGTGGAGTCCTTGTTATGGGATTAGTGTCCTTATAAAATAAGCCTCTCTCACTTTTTCCACCATGTGAAGATATGAGTTCAGCAGTCTTCAAGCTGAAAAAGAGCTCTTACCCAGCCATGAGGCCACACTGGTGCCCTGGCTTTCAGGTTCCAGAACAGTGAAATATACATTTCTGTTGGTTATTAGCTACCCATTGTGTGGTACATTGTTATAGCAACCTGAACTAAGACTCTTATCTTTTAAATCATTGGCCCTTCTTTTCCTATTTTCTTTATTATGTTAAACCTATTAATTAATGTTTCATTTCAGACATCTTTTCTTTTTTTTTTTTTTTTTTTTTTTATTATTATTTTTTTTTTTAATTTATTTATTATTATTATACTTTAAGTTGTAGGGTACATGTGCATAACGTGCAGGTTTGTTACATATGTATACTTGTGCCTTGTTGCTGTGCTGCACCCATCAACTCGTCATTTACATCAGGTATAACTCCCAATGCAATCCCTCCCCCCTCCCCCTCCCCCTTCCCCCCCCCCATGATAGGCCCCGGTGTGTGATGTTCCCCTTCCTGAGTCCGAGTGATCTCATTGTTCAGTTCCCACCTATGAGTGAGAACATGCGGTGTTTGGTTTTCTGTTCTTGTGATAGTTTGCTAAGAATGATGGTTTCCAGCTGCATCCATGTCCCTACAAAGGACACAAACTCATCCTTTTTGATGGCTGCATAGTATTCCATGGTGTATATGTGCCACATTTTCTTAATCCAATCTGTCACTGATGGACATTTGGGTTGATTCCAAGTCTTTGCTATTGTGAATAGTGCCGCAATAAACATACGTGTGCATGTGTCTTTATAGCAGCATAATTTATAATCCTTTGGGTATATACCCAGTAATGGGATGGCTGGGTCATATGGTACATCTAGTTCTAGATCCTTGAGGAATCGCCATACTGTTTTCCATAATGGTTGAACTAGTTTACAATCCCACCAACAGTGTAAAAGTGTTCCTATTTCTCCACATCCTCATTCAGAATTCCTGTTTTGTTTATTGGTAGTATTGCCGACGTTATACTAGGTTGCTGTGAGTTCATTTATTATGTCAAATTTTCTTTTATGTTTTGGTATATTGTTAATAATAATTTAACATCTTTATCTACAAAATCCAATATCCAAGTCATTTCAGAGTTATTTTCTTCTTTATTGCATTTTATTTTTTGTCTTTGGATCACATTTTCCCATTTATTTAAATCTTCAATAATTTTAAAAATATATTTTGGACACTAGAAATAATATACTGTGGAACATTTGGTTTCTCTAATTTTTCTATATGAAATTTTGACTTCTGTAAAAACACTTAACTGAGGCAAACCCATTATCCAAACTGTTTTCATTGTAGTAGGCAGCAACTGAAACTGCGTATTTCACTTAATTTTTCAGCTGCTCCTTTCGGCAGGCAAATTTGTAAATACATTTTAGCCTAGAGTTTGAGTTGGTGAATGATGTGCTAGCTGGATTTCAACTCTGATATTCCTTTTTGTCCAGTGCCTTCTTGCTGTGCCAAATTGCAAAACTGTTTCATTAGTGAAGGCTTAATAAAGTGATGTTACCATAAAACGAATGAGTTTGTTATAAATTAAAATCTCTCATTGGCCCCGAATTATGTAAATAGATAATTATACTATATGATATGGTTTGGCTGTTTCCCAACCCGAATCACATCTTGAATTGTAGCTCCCATAATCACCATGTGTCATGGTAGGGACCCAGTGGGAGGTAATTGAATCATGGGGACAGGCTTTTCCCATGCTGTTCTTATGACAGTGAATAAGTCTCATGAGATCTGATGGTTTTACAAAAAGCAGTTCCTCTGTACGCACTCTCTTGCCTGCTGCCATGTAAGATGTGCCTTTGCTGCTCCTTCACCTTTCGCCATGATTGTGAGGCCTGTCCAGCCATGTGGAACTGTGAGTTCATTAAACCTCTTTTTCTTCATGAATTACCCAGTCTCAGGTATGTCCTTATGGCAGCGTGAGAATGAACTAATACACTATACTTCAGTTTTTAACCATAGATTGAGTTGATCCCACACTAGGGTGTGTGTTAAGCCATTGTAATAGAAGAAAGACTTTGAGTAATAGCCATAAATGCATAAGGATGTAAGGAAATGAACAGGAAATGTATAGTGGCCCATATCAGTTTTCTATGTAGGATTTACCCACATTTTCCTCTTATCACTGACCCCGAAATGTTTCAATAGTGACTTTTATTCAAATTGTCCTTTTTAGAGCTATTTTACATACAGCTTTTTGTTAATTGTCACTGTAGTTAAAAAAGAAATCTGAAACCTTTTTTTAAGTTAAAATGATATTGGTATTAATGCTATAGTAAGTCTGAAATAAACTAATTTTTACTTTCTGCCTTAAAATCTTAATGTAAATAAACATCAAAACAAGAAGCAAATAAAGTTCTAAGAGATTTAAAGCATAGTCTTAATTCCAAGAAAGGTTTTCAAATATTGAAATATTTTCTTGTTTCAATTTTGTTTCTTCTTCACTCTTACTGGGTTACACAGCTAATTCATTAGGCAGTTATGTGTGACTAGAGAGAGAATCTGGAAGTCATATTCCTGTTTTATATTTCAGAAATCAAAAGCCTTTGGTGTTGAAATTCCATTTTTGAGTTATATATAAAATATGGTAATATATAAGACAGAAGTATTAACTAACAGCTATTAACTGTTGTTAAAAGCCAGAAAGAATGCTAGTGACTAAAAGTTAGAACAAATGGTGCTTCCCAAGCACTGGTAACATTCTGCTTTTTGATATCATTGCTCATTACATGACTGCATTTAGTGTGTGAAAATTCATAAATTGGTGCAATTATATTTTTATTTTTCTAAATGTATAAATATGGTGTGTATATACATAGATATAAATTTATGTTTAATTAGAATAGATGCATGGATTAGAAGAAGCAAGAGAGACATATGGATTAAAGTTGAAAGGCTCTTAAGATAATTAAGAAATAAATAATATCAGATTGGCTAAAAACGATAGTAAAGGGGATGAAAGAAAGTGAATAATACACTGTATACTGAAAGTAAGTTCATAGGGCTTGGTATGTTGAACTGGGAAGAAAGAGTATTGTCTCAATTGTCTCTTTTTTTTTTGAGACGGAATCTCACTGTGTCACGCAGGCTGGAGTGCAGTGGCACAATCTCGGCTCACTGCAACCTGCACCTCCCAGGTTCAAGCAATTCTCCTGCCTCAGCCTCTTGAGTAGCTGGGATTACAGGCATGCACCACCATGCCTGGCTAATTTTTGTGGTTTTGGTAGAGACGGGATTCACCATGTTGGTCAGGCTGGTCTCAAATGCCTGACCTCGTGATCCCCCTGCCTCAGCCTCCCAAAGTGCTGGGATTATAGCTAATGGTTTTTCATATGCCATAAGACATGACAATGCTACTTTCTGACACTATAAAAATATACAGAGTAGTAGGTAATTTCGAGGGAAAAAGCAAGAATTTATTTTTATCTATGATACATTGAGATGCATGAGAAAGTAAAAAGGTGTCAAGTAGTTGACAATATATTTGAATTCAAAGTTAAAAAGGGAATTTTTGTCTGGGAATAACATATTAGGAATTATTGGTCTATAGTTGATATTAAAATGTGAGGAGCAATGAGTTCACCTAGAAGGTTATTGAAATAAGAGTAATGCTAAGACAATGCATAGAGAAACATAAATAATAAGAGATTGGTAAAGGTAGGGCAAGTGGTGCATTAGAAAGAAACTAGCTGAATGTACCATGGGAGTCAATAATATTTTCAAGAAAAATGGAATGTTAATTATATAGAATGTTGGTCAATGGTCAGGTCAAATAAGATATTAAAAATATTGTCTAAAGATATTAGCATTGCCAGGTGTGGCGGCTCATGTTTGTAATCCCAGCACTTAGGGAGGCCGATGCTGGCAGATCTTGAGGCCAGAAGTTCCAAAGCAGCCTGGCCAACATGGTGAAACTCTCTCTTTACTAAAAATAAAAAAATTTGCAGGGCGTGGTGGCATACACCTGTAGTCCCAGCTACTTGGGAGGCTGAAGCACAAGAATTGCTTGAGCAACGGGGCAGAGGTTGCAGTGAACTGAGGTTGTGCCACTGTATTCCAGTCTGGGAGACATAGTGAGACTCTGTCTCAAAATAAATAAATAAACAAACAAATACATAGCATAATAATGGTATATAGGGACTTTAGCCACAGGAGTTTGTAGTGATATGTGAGAAATCAAATAAAAATAAGAGTCTGTTGAAGAAGAAATGAGAGATGAGGAAGAGAAGATGGACTACATAGATAAGAATGGATTGAATTTTATAGAAGTAGAGCAGTAGCAACAGCTTTATGTGGGATATACAAAATGATATATAAGGGCTGGTAGGAGTATTTAATAAAAATGAGATGTTGAAAATACAGAAATGTGAAAGGATAAGATGAATAAAGTTCCTCGAAGAGATGGCAGGTTCAGGAATCCAGAACAAACATTAATGATCTTGCCTTTATTAGACAGAGGAATAGTTATTACATTCTGGGTAAAAAAATAAGGAATTACAGTTGGGGTAAAAAATAAGAAAAGCCCAGAAACCCAGTGCAACTGCAGGTGGATTATTGTTGATTATTGGAGGGAAAATGAGTAAGTTGGTATCTGAAGGTTTCTTAACTTACAAAGAGATTCGGTGGGGAAAAGGATAGGAACTGGTTGTTTAGAAAGAATACAGACTGTATTAGAGAATCATAATGGTGACTGAATCCAGCATTGACCTTAGGAGTAAATAAGTTAAATGAAAGTGAAGGTGCCTAGAGAGAATAAGGGCAAGGAACTTAGAGATCAGTTCAACCATGTGTGTTTACCATGGCCTTGGAAGTCCTTCATAATGATGACAAGAGCTGAGATGGAGAGAAAATCACCGTTGTCTTCAATGAGCAAGATATAAGTTACATATTCCCTAGATGACAGCAATGAGGAGGTGGAAACTGAAAAAGCCTGACAGAGTGGAGCTCAAATTTTTATTAAAATAAAGAAGACTTAATGGCCTGGGACAACAATAGAAAAGATGACACAAATATTATTTTCAGACTAAATGCAAAGAAGAAAGTTCACATTTAAGAAGGCTAGAAGGAAACAAGGCTTATTCCCACTAAGACATAGTAGTGTTCAGAGAGTGTGTTAAAATGCAGAAAAGTCTGAAGGCTACAAATCAAGACTTCAGGGGCTAAATAGGAAAGTGTGAGAGAAGGGTAAATGTGGAAGGGTTGGGTCAATGCAACAGATGCACAAAATATTATGGGATGAAGGATTATGAGTTCATTCTGACATGGAGGCCTTTGTTTTGGCAACGACTAGTGTAAACACCTGTTGAGGTTCTGTAGATTCAGTGGGGATTAAGTCTTAGAACAACAGCTTCCCTATCTGTGTGTTTGTTTCAGAGATGGGAGGTTTTATTTTGCTTTGTTTTTGTGTAGTCAAGTTTTTCACTAATAGTATGAACGTGCAAGAAAAGTATTATTGAGAATGATAAACACTGATCATAAATAATAAGAAATTTACGTATTAATGTCTAATTGTAATAGAACCAGTCTTCATTCTATATGTTAATTTTTGAAGTGATGATTGGGGGTGTCTGGTGAGTGACGCTCTTTCTCTCTATATACAATTAGTGGTAGTCTTAGATTGAAAAAAGATGGACGGCTTATTAGAATAATATAGGTGTTACTCATGGGGAAATCGCTTTCTCTTAGAGGGTGAAATTCTATGATCAAATAGAATAAATATATCACTTTAACCTAACCCCTATCCGCATCCCCCTGAGAGTGCTAATTTTTTTTATCTGTCCTCTTATATTTTGATATTTTAATGCAAATAAATATTTATGAAGACATAATATCTTACAGATATATAAAAGGGAGTAAGATTTGTAATTATTTTTCCTAAGTCAGAAACATAAATCAATGTGACAAATTTCTATTTGAATCCTAAATGTTACCAAGAATCAGATTTCTTCTTCACTTCTTCAGAATTATCTATCAGTCTGACAGTGAAAGGACACTCTAATTCCTGTGTAATACCCTGGGGAGTGACATTTGTGTGGAATGTCAAGTTCTGAGAACTAGCTGTTAATTACTATGCTTTCCAAGGTACTTTTAATTTAATATGAATTAGTAGATTTGTGCCAGTATCTTCCCTTTTTACATGATACAATATTATTTCCAACTTATTTCATGCTCTAGCCCCCATCAAATTTCAAAATGACCTTTTGTTGCACTGGCAGATCTAAGATTGTATAAACTATGAATCACAATGTCTTATCAATCAAAATGTTACCTATTAGGCTACCTTTCTGCCATGATCAAATGTATCCTTAGAAGGTTCAATACTACATTTGAAGATATAATATGAAGAGTTTTATTCTCCTATCAATGAATGCACAGAAATTTTATTTCCACATATATTAATGGGAAAATTACACTTTAGTGTCAAGTGTAGAAATAAACCTAAAAAGAATATTAGATAAAGAAAGATTTGTCATTACATATTTTAAAAAGAGGATTAAAAGGTGAAATGCCTTTGCAGATTTTACTATATAAATGATTGTAACTAATTACAACTGAAGATGTTTATAATTTGAGAAAGCCTTCTTATCACGTAACTATTCCACTTACAGTCAATATGAGCCTTGGTGTTAGCCAGTATTTCAAAATTGAAGCAAACACTTTATATATATTCATTGACTTAGAGACTGAAGATTTAGTTTCCAGACAAAATTCATCATTCTGCCAAGATGCATGGTGGTCCACAAATGTTGGGTTGGAAGCATATTTTCTTATAAACAAAAATAAACAAAAGTAAATGTTACATTTTTGTGTTTGTTCTATTATTTATACAGCAATTTTCTTGTAATTCAATGATTTTGAAGTTTGATGTGTATTGGAACATTCTGTAGAACTTCTTTAAAAGGCAGAAGAAAGACAATCTCTCCAATCCTAGTTCTGTGCCTGTCTAGGGCTTCACAATAAATCTTTTGACATAGATGTGACATAACTCTGTACTTCTTGAATTTAAAGAAACAGCTTTTCTTTTTCATCATTTACATGCATATTTAATTTAGTAATATTTATTTTCTTCCTCTGTCCCATCTGTTTTCAGGTCAATTATGCATTCTATAATCAGCGGTCATTAGGAATTAGAATATGAGGGAACACCCAAGGAAACACCACTATTACACTTTACCATGCTTTATATATTCTTCTGGGCTAGGATTCAAAACCTGGTGAGGAAATATATCTGAACTTCATCCCCTACACTCTCTGTTGTCCAGTGCCTTTGTACAGTGGCAGACTGCATAATCAGAAAATGAGCGAATTTGGTAAAAATGTACTCTTTTTTAAAATTAGGTAAATAGATACTTAAGACTTAATTTGGTTCTAAGTCAAAGTTTCCTTATCTGATTTCTCATTTTCTGCTTCCTGCTAGTCTCTTAGTTTTCCATATTGTCGTCCTTTATAGAATGATCTCTTGAGACTGTCATGGGTATAAAAGTTTAAGGTATGATAAACTTCTTCAATGTCTCCAAATGCTTAGAAAGATATTGTGTATGAAGTGCACAGTTTTCCTAGCCTGAAATTTATTTCCGTACTTCCCTGGTGCTCTGAATTGGTCCATCATCAGATACAGAGATCTGTTCCAGCAGTCAGGTATCATATGCCTATTATAAAACCTCACAGCAAACTAAGTCTTGGAGATGCAGCTCCGTTATTTTATCCATGTGTCGTGGTCTTTTTTTTCCCATAGTTTTGAGGTATACTCAGCCGCTGCTACAGCCAACTGATGTGTATTCTTCCAAATTGTATACTTCAACTGCACATTACACTGGCTAATACTGTCTCTTGAATTCCTTGATCCTCTTGTTGCAGTCTCAAAACAACAGAGAATAAGTAACTAGGAACTCCATTTAAACACAAATGGAAAAATAAAAGGCATTGTTTTTGTGGATACTGCATATATACATCAAGACATTTCTATAACAAACCCATGATCTTTGCTGACCTAAATGACTGATTTTACCTCAACCAGACTCATGCCAGTGTTCTGAGAATGGGGCCTAGAGGAGAGTGCGTGTGCACCACGTGTGAATTTGGCACCAATAATAAATGTTGCATGCTAGTCATACAGAAGTGGTAAGAGGCAAGAATCTGTGACAGGCAAAGAGCACTGGCAGAGCTACAAGCCGGTGGTTGTTTTCATGTGTATTTGAAAGGGCGCTCTTTACAGGGTCCTCCTGAAATCTATCTCTGATAGCCCACTCAAGGTTTAATCTCAGTGATGAATTAATATTTCATGTTACTGTGTGGTAGGCATTGAATGAATAATACCATGGATTTCCCTGGCTCTCTCTCTCATGCCACCATGTAAAGAAGGTCCTTGCTTCCCCTTTGCCTTCTGCCATGATTGTAAATTTCCTGAGGCCTCCCAGTCAAGCTTCCTCTTAAGCCTGTGGAACTGTGAGTCAACTAACCCCCTTTTCTTCATAAATTACCCAGTCTCAGGTAGTTCTTTATAGTAGTGTGAAAACGAACTAATATAGCTGGCAAATCAAGGCATTAAACAAACCAACAAACAACAACAACAACAACAAAACCGGAGTGTTTTATATCCCCTCCTAGATGTGCTAGCATGAGACACGTCAAAAGTTGGATAAAATGGAGAAGATCGTTTGAGCGGCACCAAACCACCAGAGGTAAGGTGAAGCCCATAAGATTGGGGAAATTTGAGGTTGAAACAGTTACAGCAATGTCATGCATTGAAAGCTAAAAGACAGAACGAGGAGAGAAGTAGGTGAACAAGTACCTACCAAAGGCAAGCACAGAATGAGAGAAGATTTGAGGATTACGTCCACAGAGGTGATAGAGGATTTATTCTGTTAGCGGAATCAGAAACTGGAACATCTGTTTACCTTCCGTCCTGTAGAGATAAACCATATTGTCAAAGAAAACATGCTAAGTTAGACACTAAATTGTGTCCCCTTTCAGATATTTTGGTCTTTACAGGTGACTTCAGTTTCTCCTTTTCTACTGAACCCTTCTCCTTGCCGATTGTTTCAGGTGATTCTCAAAGTGATTAGCTCATCGTTTTGGGTTCTAATTTTCTTCTCTTTGTCAAACTCTTACTGGATCCATTCAAAATATCAGTGATAACATTTAATTTTTTCCCTTGCGTCTTTCAGTCAATTTCAAACCCAGGTTCCATCATTCAAAATATTCTTGTAGCCTGTATCCATTTCTCTCTCTTTTTTTTCCTTAGTAACTTCTCTGATCAAATGTTTCTTTTTTTCCCCTTTGCATCTTTATTCTTTTTACTCCTGAGTAAATCGTCTTTTTCCTGCACATCTGTCAAATGCTCTGTCTTTTCTCCTTTAGTTCTTTACTGCCACAGAGCTTAGTCTTGCAGACTAAGTCCACAGAGCTAAAGACCAAAGTTGAATCAGCAGAGACTGATGAGGAATCAAATAAATGAGACCACACCTCCATGGACTTGTCTTTTCCATCTATTGTTTTACTACTTTTTATTCTTGTAATCATAAGTCTATTAATAATTCCCATTGCTGTTACTCATAGAACAGAAGAAGTTGGCATCATCCACTTAATTGTTTTTTTAAATTTGGTTTAATGCTTTATATTACAAAGTTTGTTCCTTTTACATATTCATTTCAGAAGGACACAAAAGAAAAACTCCAACATTTTAAAAGTGCAAAGCAAAATAAAAATGCTAAACCATACACAAGTAATAAGGAAAAATTTAGTTGTTTGAGTACAATTTAATAGCATGCTGGATTTGAAAAGTTTTTTTTTTTTTTTTTTTAAAGATTATTCTCATTAAAGTCTTCTGCAGAAGAGTAAAAGAAAGCTAAAGCAAATAAATAGTATATCTAAGTGGTTGGTGTGAGAATCTGTTTCTCCTGACTTTAAACTCATTGCTTCAGAAAATTAACAACAGAAATTGAGTACGAAATATATATATATATAAAATATATTATACATAATATATATATTAAGTATTAAATTATTATATTAACAAAGTAATCTTTGAGTTAAATTTTACAAAAAAAAATTCACAGATAGGAGGTAAACAATGAGTTAGAAGTATAAAGACTGGAATGCTTGCTTGAGTTCTAAAAATGATTTCAGGCAATATTAGCTGAAAATTAATTTCTCTTAGCCTAGGTAAGAATGTCAGAAGACCTAAGACTGACTAAAAAAATAATGATAAATGGCTATTTATTGAGCTGAGGCGTTAGATACCTCGTAGGGTGATGCAAGAATCAATGTAAGATAGGTTTTATTTAATATTGTCATTATGCTTCAAAACTGTAGTAACAAAAATGACAAAGGATCTTCAAAGATCGATTCATGAGAAAAAGATTAAAATCACATAGTATTTATAGCTTTGCCAAGAATGACTTCTGGGGAACAATAAATATTTACAATGATTGTGATTAATTATTTAAAAGGATGAAGCTAGATAAAAATAAGCTAATTTGTTTTTCAATTGTTTTTAGTGTGCTAGAACATAATGTATCTTCTCCAGCTTCAAATTGTGAAGACCATTTCTTTAAGATTAGAGATCATAATAACAGCAAGCATGCACTGAGCTTTTATCATGTGGTAGATATTGTTCTACAGTGCTTTACATTTATTAACTCCTTTAGTCCTCATGATAATCCTAAGAGATGGGCAGTGTCATCTGCAATTGCAGAGAACACTGAGGCACAATATAGTAATACATATTAATAGTGATATGACTTTTTAAAGATGTCTCGCACCTTGAACAATGTAGATGCATAATTTAAAACTAGGCAGGCCTTCTCAATGTGGGATAACTAACCGTTACCCTATACTGTCTCAGATTCAATTTCACAGTAAGTGTAAAGTAGCTGTAGGAATTATTTGGTACCAGATGAGGGAGATTCGATCCATTGCATTTCTATTATATTTATTGAGCACATAATGCATTCAAGAATTGACAGGAGCAGCATAGACTCTGATGGAAAAATAAAGTCTCAAGTTATATGTTTTATTTTCTTTCATTAAGAGAATATATAGTCACACCTAGTCATATCTAGGAAGAAATGACTAATAATAAGTAGCATTTTTATTTTAGTAACCCATAGTTGCTTTCCTCAGAGAAATAAACCCTCAAAGTCTTAGCATTAACCGTGGAGAGATATTTTGAGTGAGAGTCTTTCCAAGACCTATATAGTTTATAACTTTAGCAGAAAAAAACATGACTTTCCATAAATAAGCCCTTCTTTCTCGGGGTGAGTCTAGAATTGTTTGAGATACCCAGGCATAGGCCCAATTGGGTTCCTTTCTAGACCACCTTGGTTATTTGATTTGTGCACTTACATACCCCAAATCCTGGGAGAAAGGAGTTGTGAAATTCTTACAGAATATTATTTTTAATTGAATGTGCCCCCTTAAAAGAGCATTTTAATTGATATTTAATAACTCTATAAAAGATAAATCTAGCTACCATGTAATAAATAGTAATTAATTAGTTAATATCAATTAAATAATAAAAATATTAATTTACATTTAATGTCCAACTACTGTAATTTGCTATAGCTATCTTATTAAACACTAATTAAATTCTTGAATATTCTTACAAATTTAATGCATTAATAACAAGAATGTAAGTACATATTTACTATATCTGCACTTCTGAGTTCATTATATGGCAACAAGATTTATCTCTTTCACAGTAATTAAATATACTAAGCAAACCTCAGTAACTTTTTCTAACACATACCTTAGCTGTTTTATTAATTTCAAATTAAACGCTCATTCAGGGTTTCTAATCTGCAGCTGCCGCAAACAGTTTTCTACTGGCAGAGCAAAAGTTATTACATGTTTAATTAAGCTTTATTTTTTAAACTTTGGGTTGATGCTGTCTCAACATGACTTGGTTTCTTATCATAGTATTAACCTTTTGATAACAATATTTATTAGCATTTTCTATATATACCATGTTTTTCCTCTCTGCTACCTTTGTACCTTTGTCCACCTTCTACTAAGTCTATAACTACTAGTATCTTTTTTTCTCTGTTTAATACAAGCCAGCATTTTTTCTGTCTTTCTTTTCCATCATTAAGGAGCACAGCTCTTACTAGCATCCTCTTCATGTCTTTCATTTTCATTAATTACTACTTTATTGGTAGGTGAACATTCCCGTAAGAATTTTATTTAAGAAAGAAAAAGAGAAGGAAGAGAGAAAAGGGTCATGTGATATTTGTAAGCAAAAGTGAGTCCAGTTGGAAAGGTTGCAAGAGCAACAATGCTCCGCCAAGGTTTCAGCCTCAGAATGATTTCTGAAAGACTAAGAAAAAATACAGTCCTTGCATGTATCAAATGATTTAGAATCTTCAGTCCTTCCAGATATGATGGGGGATGTCATAAAGACAGGAGACTGCTGTGCAGCAAGGAAAGCACACTAGCTATTAACCTTCCCCCAGCCGATCAACTTTATTTTGCAATCTTCCCTCAGAACCATTAGAATACCCTGAAGAAATAACTTTCCAATTAAAAAGGATCTCAGAGAACAAAGCCATTTTATCTCTGACTCCTGGTGTTCTTTATTCCAATAATTTAAATTGGAATTGATTTTTCAATTTAGCCGTTGACTTGCTATGGACACACAGCTGAAAAGGCCGAATGGAATTGCATGGCTGAAATATTTGTCTTTGTGATGCACTTCTCATAAATTCACAGAAGCACCCTCCCTCCCCGCCTTTTAAATGCATTTTCTTTTGCTGCTTTTGCCTTAGACAACAGCTTTTTAGCACAGCATGGGCAAACTGAGAAAACACGTCCACCGTGACCTCAGGGGCCTCATCCTCCATTCCTCATAGATCTATCTAATTGTTACATCTCCTGGAAAATAAATAAATCCAGTCTATCCAAAATGATAGCAATTCTTGAAGCCTGATTATTTGTTTTCAAATTTATATAGGAGGCTTAATTTCCTGAAAAAGGAAAATGCCTTTTTAGGATATTTCACCTCAAAAATATGTTGTAATGGAGGCTGAACTCTCCTATAATTGCTTTAATTATTAGTAGCTAAAAATGATGGATTTTCAATTAACACTTAATAATTTTGAATTAAATACTCCAAATATTAAATTGTTCTTTATTACCCTTTTATATTTCATAATAAAAGGACTAGAAATATCCAATTATTAAAACACTTGATTAGCAGGCAGAACTTTCTTGTCTATTCATATTTCTGATGGTTTTCTCTGCGTGACCTTAGAAGAAATGCCATAGTCTTTGTCACAGTCTCCTTCCTGCTTCCTCACCCTGTCACTCCAGCAGGTGTCTCTACTTTCCTTTGTCTTACAGGCTGAAGTCCTGTTCTGAGATCTGGACTGATGTGAATAGCAGGTATGGAAGGAAATCCTGAGCAGCTCACAACATTGTTTAATTTTTACTAAACACCATCTTGCTTATTACTCACACCCCTTGAGGTTTTTGCTACTCATTGTCTTTTATGTGGTTTTCTGAATGCATGATCTCAGAACCTGTCCTTGAAAACTGGCACGACAATGTCTTTCACAATATCAAGAGCAAAAGAGGACATAGAACCCACTAGAATGTAAATGCCATGATAACATGATCTTTATAAGTATTACTCACCATTCTCTTCCTTATGCCAAAACAAGGCTTGATGCCTACTTGGTATTCAAAAATCTGCTGAATGTATGTATGAATTATACTGTGTATTACATCTGACTTTTCTTTCCTATCAGTTATAAATTACTGCAGTGAGAAAAAAATACTTGTAGTAAACATGATAAATGTACTTTTGTACTCACTGACTGTGGTAACAAGTACATGTTAGTTATCACTACACATTTCCCATAGCAGTATGATAAAGCTTTGGCATTGGTCCTGCACCTCTGGGTATTGCATGACCTACACTTTTAAATGCATCGTGATTAAATAACATCAGCAACACCTGGTGGCATTGGTCACATGCCTAGCAGGAGCATGAGTTTCTTGCCAACCAACATCAGATTGCAGAAGAAAAGGTTTTACAGCATTCATTCATTAAACACATTTACTGAGTCCTATCATGTGCTTGACATTGCACTAAGCGCTGGGGTACACCAACAAATAAACTCAACAGAAACTGCTATCCTCATGTAGCTTACAACCTAATGAAATGAGGCACAAATAAACAATCATAATTTACATTATGATAGTAAGTTAAATAATTTTAAGAGATTACAGATGATATAGTAGGTTGAAATGTGAACGGAGCAGCATAGGAGGTTCTGGAGTCTGACGGGGATAGTTGTGCAATTGAAAAATGTCTGGGGTCATGGCAAAGGTACTTGAGCAGAGCCTTGTGGCAGGCGAGGGAGGGAGCCTCTTCGATAATCTGGGGCAAGAGCCTTCCAGGAAGGAGCAGATTGCACAGGCCCTAACCCGGGAGTGTCCGTGGGAGACTTGGCAGCAGGAAGCCAGGGTGGCTGGCACAGAGTGAATGGAGCTAGGAGGAGTTTAGGTCAGAGTGGAACTGATGCCAGATTCTAAAGGACCTTGCAAGCCACTGCAGGGACTCTGGCTTTTATCCTGTGAGAGAAATGGAGAACCATTGCCAGATGCACCCCAGTCGATCTGGCCTACTTTGAATAAGCGAAGTGTTCTCTGCCGTAATACCTGATTATACACTCCTTGCTATAATACCTGGTTATACACACCCTTGCCATCATACCTGGTTATACACATCCTTGCCATAATACCTGATTATACACATCCTTGCTATAATACCTGGTTATACACACCCTTACCATCATACCTGGCTATACACATCCTTGCCATAATACCTGGTTATACACATCCTCGCCATCATACCTGGCTATACACATCCTTGCCATAATACCTGGTTATACACATCCTTGCTTTTGCAGGAGGTGAGGGGAGGTTTGGGACCATCACTTAAAATGAGCTTGTATCTTTGGACTAATCTTAAGTTTTACAGAGATTGCACCTTTCATATTCCTCATCCCTCTTGGCTCTAAGTACCCACTTTGCCCAACTCTGCTCTCCCTTGTTAAACAGGAGGGAGAGAATCTTTTTACATTGTTTCTTCATCAAAATAGAGACACCTTGAGGATAGCGGCCACTTTTCATTTGTGAATCTCCGGGGTCTGACACAGAATAAGGGCTTCATATGTGTTTGGTGAAATATCTACCCTATTGTCCAAAAAAGAAGAAAAACAATTTTTGTAATTACTACAACTTGGGAAAATCGTGGGATCTTCCTGCTTAAATTGCCGTACTAGATTTTTTTTCTCTTGTTAATTTAGTGAGAAAATTTTCCTGGAGTCTTCCTAATGTAGACAATAATTATATTCCAAGTATCATTCAGCATTCATTCAGAATGTAAAAAAATTTACTAATCTAAGATTTCCCTAACTTCTGCCATTTCAGGAAATTTGTTTGCTGTCTGTATTCATTCAAATTTATTCACTCTCATAGGAAACATCTATTTCCGACTTTTTAGATTCTCTATTTAGTTAATGACAGAGAGTAGATATGAAACTTAGCTAATTCTTCTGAGGACTCTGTGAACACAAACTCCAATCTATAGAAAAACTCCTTACGGCACATGACAGATGAGGAAAGTGAGGAGTGAGAATCTTTCACCTTCTGTACATTAATATATTCAATAGCACACACATACACAACACACACACACACACACACACACTTTGAAGAATTCAGTCCCTGAGTTACTTGTCTTGAACCCTTGTCCAATATTCAATAACGTAGACCCTCAGTGGATGGGAGGCTACTTACTCAACATGACAATAGCGTGGCACATCATGTCATCATAATGACGTTCCACAGTGTCACAGGATAAGACCCTTTATTGTATTTCATGAGACATTTTTATCTTAGTCAGTTGGAGTTACTATAACAAAGTACCATAGGGTGATTTAAACAACAAACATTTATTTTGGACAGTTCTGGAAGCTGGAAGTCTGACATCAGGGAGCCAATATGATTGAGTTCTTGGTGTGAACCCTCCTCCTGGTTCACAGATGACTGCTTTCTTGCTGTGTCCTCACATAGAAGAGAGAGAGAGACAGAGAGCTCTGGTCCCTTTATATTATTATAAGGCCACTAATCCCATCATGGAAGTTCTACCCTCATGCCCTCATCTAAATTTAATTACCTCCCAAAGACCTCACCTCCAAATACTATCATGCTGGAAAGTAGAGCTTCAACATATGAATTCTAGAGGGACACCAACATTCAGTCCATAGCAGTATTTAACTCTATATAAAACAGAGTTTTTAAAGAACCAGTTATAAATTGAGTTGCATGAATTGAAAAGAGGCCCAGTTAAAAAGAATTGCAGCAAAATTCCACATTGACAATTTGATATATATAAATGTCTCTTCTCAATTTCAGTGGTATATATCCAATAGGGGATACACACACACACACACATACACACATACATATACACACACATACATATTCATATATATATATATATATGTATATGTGTAACATATATATTATATATCCCAGGATATTAACCTCATCACAAGAAATTCAACTAGAAATAATATAACAAAGTGGGTGTGGATATATATCCACTCTCTACTACAAAGCAGCAAATCTAAACCATTATAATGAACTGAAGATTCACCTGACTCTCTAGTCTGCTCCTGTCTGGATGATTCATATTTCAGACTCTACTGCTCTTTATCCCTATATTTCATAATATTTCTTCATACGAAGATGTCCCTGATGCAGTAAATCCTATCTCCTTTTGACTTCTCCAGGAGCATTGCTTCAGCAGTCTTCCCATCTCTATCCTGTATAATCTTGTATATTTTCCCTATGTATTGGATTATTTCTATCAGAATTAAAACATACTGAAATTTCAGCCAAAAACCTAAAATCTCTCTTGACCTTCCACCCTCCTCCAGATACTATCCTACTTCTTTGCTTTTCTTTACAGCAAAGTTCCTAAAAACAGTCATTTATAATTTCTGGTCAAGTGTGGTGGCTCACGCCTGTAATCCCAGTACTTTGGGAGGCCAAGGTGGGTGGATCATGAGGTCAAGAGATCAAGACCATCCTGGCCAACATGGTAAAATCCCGTCTCTACTAAAAATACAAAAAATTGGTCGGATGTGATGGCAGGCACCTGTAATCCCAGCTACTTGGGAGACTGAGGAAGGAGAATCACTTGAACCAGGGAGGCAGGAGTTGCATTGAGTCGAGACTGCGCCATTGCACTCCAGTCTGGGCAAAAAGAGTGAAACTCTGTCTCCAAAAAAAAAAAAGAAAGAAAGAAAGAAAAAAAAAATTTTACAATTTCTATAAGCCAGTCGGCTCTGTCCCATTTTCTTTTTAAACTCATTCTAATAAAGTTATTATCCTAACTACTTTACTGAAAATACCCTTGTCAAAGTAACTGGTGGCCTACATCTTACTAAACCCATAGCTTGAATTCCTATTACTGACCATCAATCAAACCGTGTTTGACACAGTTGATTGCTCCTACCTCATTTTTTAAAATTAATTAATTAATTTATTTATTTTTTATTTTTATTTATTTTTTTATGATACTTTAAGTTCTAGGGTACATGTGCACAACGTGCAGCTTTGTTACATATGTATACTTGTGCCATGTTGGTGTGCTGCACCCATCAACTTGTCAGCACCCATCAACTCGTCATTTACATCTGATATAACTCCCAGTGCAATCCCTCCCCTCTCCCCCCTCCCCATGATAGGCCCCGGTGTGTGATGTTCCCCTTCCCAAGTCCAAGTGATCTCATTGTTCAGTTCCCACCTATGAGTGAGAACATGCGGTGTTTGGTTTTCTGTTTTTGTGATAGTCTGCTAAGAATGATGGTTTCCAGCTGCATCCATGTCCCTACAAAGGACACAAACTCCTCCTTTTTTATGGCTGGATAGTATTCCATGGTGTATATGTGCCACATTTTCTTAAGCCAGTCTGTCACTGATGGACATATGGGTTGATTCCAAGTATTTGCTATTGTGAATAGTGCCGCAATAAACATACGTGTGCATGTGTCTTTATAGCAGCATGATTTATAATCCTTTGGGTATATACCCAGTAATGGGATGGCTGGGTCATATGGTACATCTAGTTCTAGATCCTTGAGGAATCACCATACTGTTTTCCATAATGGTTGAACTAGTTTACAATCCCACCAACAGTGTGAAAGTGTTCCTATTTCTCCACATCCTCTCCAGCACCTGTTGTTTCCTGACTTTTTAATGATTGCCATTCTAACAGGTGTGAGATGGTATCTCATTGTGGTTTTGATTTGCATTTCTCTGATGGCCAGTGATGATGAGCATTTTTTCATGTGTCTGTTGGCTGTATGAATGTCTTCTTTTGAGAAATGTCTGTTCATATCCTTTGCCCACTTTTTGATGCGGTTGTTTGTTTTTTTCTTGGAAATTTGTTTGAGTTCTTTGTAGGTTCTGGATATTAGCCCTTTGTCAGATGAGTAGATTGCAAAAATTTTCTCCCATTCTCTAGGTTGCCTGTTCAGTCTGATGGTAGTTTCTTTTGCTGTGCAGAAGCTCTTTAGTTTAATGAGATCCCATTTGTCAATTTTGGTTTTTGCTGCCGTTGCTTTTGGTGTTTTAGACATGAAGTCCTTGCCCATGCCTATGTCCTGAATGGTACTACCTAGGTTTTCTTCTAGGGTTTTTATGGTTTTAGGTCTAACATTTAAGTCTCTAATCCATCTTGAATTAATTTTCATATAAGGAGTAAGGAAAGGATCCAGTTTCAGCTTTCTACTTATGGCTGGCCAATTTTCCCAGCACCATTTATTAAATAGGGAATCCTTTCCCATTTCTTGTTTTTCTCAGGTTTGTCAAAGATCAGATGGCTGTAGATGTGTGGTATTATTTCTGAGGACTCTGTTCTGTTCCATTGGTCTATATCTCTGTTTTGGTACCAGTACCATGCTGTTTTGGTTACTGTAGCTTTGTAGTATAGTTTAAAGTCAGGTAGCGTGATGCCTCCAGCTTTGTTCTTTTGACTTAGGATTGTCTTGGCAATGTGGGCTCTTTTTTGGTTCCATATGAACTTTAAAGCAGTTTTTCCCAATTCTGTGAAGAAACTCATTGGTAGCTTGATGGGGATGGCATTGAATCTATAAATAACCTTGGGCAGTATGGCCATTTTCAAGATATTGATTCTTCCTATCCATGAGCATGGTATGTTCTTCCATTTGTTAGTGTCCTCTTTGATTTCACTGAGCAGTGGTTTGTAGTTCTCCTTGAAGAGGTCCTTTACATCCCTTGTAAGTTGGATTCCTAGGTATTTTATTCTCTTTGAAGCAATTGTGAATGGAAGTTCATTCATGATTTGGCTCTCTGTTTGTCTGTTACTGGTGTATAAGAATGCTTGTGTTTTTTGCATGCTAATTTTGTATCCTGAGACTTTGCTGAAGTTGCTTATCAGCTTAAGGAGATTTTGGGCTGAGACAATGGGGTTTTCTAAATATACAATCATGTCATCTGCAAAGAGGGACAATTTGACTTCTTCTTTTCCTAACTGAATACCCTTGATTTCTTTCTCTTGCCTGATTGCCCTAGCCAGAACTTCCAACACTATGTTGAATAGGAGTGGTGAGAGAGGGCATCCCTGTCTTGTGCCAGTTTTCAAAGGGAATTTTTCCAGTTTTTGCCCATTCAGTATGATATTGGCTGTGGGTTTGTCATAAATAGCTCTTATGATTTTGAGGTACGTTCCATCAATACCAAATTTATTGAGCGTTTTTAGCATGAAGGGCTGTTGAATTTTGTCAAAAGCCTTTTCTGCATCTATTGATATAATCATGTGGTTCTTGTCTATGGTTCTGTTTATATGCTGGATTATGTTTATTGATTTGCGAAGGTTGAACCAGCCTTGCATCCCAGGGATGAAGCCCACTTGATCATAGTGGATAAGCTTTTTCATGTGCTTCTGAATCCGGTTTGCCAGTATTTTATTGAGGATTTTTGCATCGATGTTCATCAGGGATATTGGTCTAAAATTCTCCTTTTTTGTTGTGTCTCTGCCAGGCTTTGGTACCAGGATGATGTTGGCCTCATAAAATGAGTTAGGGAGGATTCCCTCTTTTTCTATTGATTGGAATAGTTTCAGAAGGAATGGTACCAGCTCCTCCTTGTACCTCTGGTAGAATTCAGCTGTGAATCCATCTGGTCTTGGACTTTTTTTGGTTGGTAGGCTATTAATTATTGCCTCAATTTCAGAGCCCGCTATTGATCTATTCAGGGATTCAACTTCTCCCTGGTTTAGTCTTGGAAGAGTGTAAGTGTCCAGGAAATTATCCAATCTTCTAGATTTTCTAGTTTATTTGTGTAGAGGTGTTTATAGTATTCTCTGATGGTAGTTTGTATTTCTGTGGGGTCAGTGGTGATATCTCCTTTATCATTTTTTATTGCATCTATTTGATTCTTCTCTCTTTTCTTCTTTATTAGTCTTGCTAGTGGTCTGTCAATTTTGTTGTTCTTTTCAAAAAACCAACTCCTGGATTCATTGATTTTTTGGAGGGTTTTTTGTGTCTCTATCTCCTTCAGTTCTGCTCTGATCTTAGTTATTTCTTGCCTTCTGCTAGCTTTTGAATGTGTTTGCTCTTGCTTCTCTAGTTCTTTTAATTGTGATGTTAGAGTGTCAATTTTAGATCTTTCCAGCTTTCTCTTGTGGGCATTTAGTGCTATAAATTTCCCTCTACACACTGCTTTAAATGTGTCCCAGAGATTCTGGTATGTTGTATCTTTGTTCTCATTGGTTTCAAAGAACATCTTTATTTCTGCCTTCATTTCATTATGTACCCAGTAGTCATTCAGGAGCAGGTTGTTCAGTTTCCATGTAGTTGAGCGGTTTTGATTGAGTTTCTTTTTTTTTTTTTTTTTTAATTTACTTATTATTATTATACTTTAAGTTGTAGGGTACATGTGCATAACGTGCAGGTTTGTTACATATGTACACTTGTGCCATGGTGGTGTGCTGCACCCATCAACTCGTCATTTACATCAGGTATAACTCCCAGTGCAATCTCTCCCCCTTCCCCCCTCCCCATGATAGGCCCCTGTGTGTGATGTTCCCCTTCCTGAGTCCAAGTGATCTCATTGTTCAGTTCCCACCTATGAGTGAGAACATGAGGTGTTTGGTTTTCTGTTCTTGTGATAGTTTGCTAAGAATGATGGTTTCCAGCTGCATCCATGTCCCTACAAAGGACACAAACTCATCCTTTTTGATGGCTGCATAGTATTCCATGGTGTATATGTGCCACATTTTCTTAAGCCAGTCTGTCACTGATGGACATTTGGGTTGATTCCAAGTATTTGCTATTGTGAATAGTGCCGCAATAAACATACGTGTGCATGGGTCTTTATAGCAGCATGATTTATAATCCTTTGGGTATATACCCAGTAATGGGATGGCTGGGTCATATGGTACATCTAGTTCTAGATCCTTGAGGAATCGCCATACTGTTTTCCATAATGGTTGAACTAGTTTACAATCCCACCAACAGTGTAAAAGTGTTCCTATTTCTCCACATCCTCTCCAGCACCTGTTGTTTCCTGACTTTTGAATGATTGCCATTCTAACTGGTGTGAGATGGTATCTCATTGTGGTTTTGAGTTTCTTAGTCCTGAGTTCTAGTTTGATTTCACTGTGGTCTGAGAGACAGTTTGTTATAATTTCTGTTCTTGTATATTTGCTGAGGAGTGCTTTACTTCCAATTATGTGGTCAATTTTGGAATAAGTGCGATGTGGTGCTGAGAAGAATGTATATTCTGTTGATTTGGGGTGGAGAGTTCTATAGATGTCTATTAGGTCTGCTTGCTGCAGAGATGAGTTCAATTCCTGGATATCCTTGTTAACTTTCTGTCTCGTTGATCTGTCTAATGTTGACAGTGGAGCGTTGAAGTCTCCCATTATTATTGTATGGGAGTCTAAGTCTCTTTGTAAGTCTCTAAGGACTTGCTTTATGAATCTGGGTGCTCCTGTATTGTGTGCATATATATTTAGGATAGTTAGCTCTTCCTATTGAATTGATCCCTTTACCATTATGTAATGGCCTTCTTTCTCTCTTTTGATCTTTGATGGTTTAAAGTCTGTTTTATCAGAGACTAGGATTGCAACCCCTGCTTTTTTTTGTTCTCCATTTGCTTGGTAGATCTTCCTCCAACCCTTTATTTTGAGCCTATGTATGTCTCTGCATGTGAGATGGGTCTCCTGAATACAGCAGACTGATGGTTCTTGACTCTTTATCCAGTTTGCCAGTCTGTGTCTTTTAATGGGAGCATTTAGTCCATTTACATTTAAGGTTAATATTGTTATGTGTGAACTTGATCCTGCCATTATGATATTAACTGGTTATTTTGCTCGTTAGTTGATGCAGTTTCTTCCTAGCCTCGATGGTCTTTACATTTTGGCATGTTTTTGCAATGGCTGGTACCGGTTGTTCCTTTCCATGTTTAGCGCTTCCTTCAGGGTCTCTTGTAAGGCAGGCCTAGTGGTGACAAAACCTCTAAGCATTTGCTTATCTGTAAAGGATTTTATTTCTCCTTCACTTATGAAACTTAGTTTGGCTGGATATGAAATTCTGGGTTGAAAATTCTTTTCTTTGAGAATGTTGAATATTGGCCCCCACTCTCTTCTGGCTTGTAGAGTTTCTGCCAAGAGATCTGCTGTTAGTCTGATGGGCTTCCCTTTGTGTATAACCCAACCTTTCTCTCTGGCTGCCCTTAAGATTTTTTCCTTCATTTCAACTTTGGTGAATCTGGCAATTACGTGTCTTGGAGTTGCTCTTCTCGAGGAGTATCTTTGTGGCGTTCTCTGTATTTCCTGGATTTGAATGTTGGCCTGCCCTACTAGGTTGGGGAAGTTCTCCTGGATGATATCCTGAAGAGTGTTTTCCAACTTGGTTCCATTTTCCCCCTCACTTTCAGGCACCCCAATCAGACGTAGATTTGGTCTTTTTACATAATCCCATACTTCTTGCAGGCTTTGTTCATTTCTTTTTCTTCTTTTTTCTTTTGGTTTCTCTTCTCGCTTCAGTTCATTCATTTGATCCTCAATCGCTGATACTCTTTCTTCCAGTTGATCGAGTTGGTTACTGAAGCTTGTGCATTTGTCATGTATTTCTCGTGTCATGGTTTTCATCTCTTTCATTTCGTTTATGACCTTCTCTGCATTAATTACTCCAGCTATCAATTCTTCCACTCTCTTTTCAAGATTTGTAGTTTCTTTGCACTGGGTACGTAATTCCTCCTTTAGCTCTGAGAAGTTTGATGGACTGAAGCCTTCTTCTCTCATCTCGTCAAAGTCATTCTCCATCCAGCTTTGATCTGTTGCTGGCAATGAGCTGCGCTCCTGTGCAGGGGGAGATGTGCTCTTATTTTTTGAATTTCCAGCTTTTCTGCCCTGCTTTTTCCCCGTCTTTGTGGTTTTATCTGCCTCTGGTCTTTGATGATGGTGACATACTGATGGGGTTTTGGTGTAGGTGTCCTTCCTGTTTGATAGTTTTCCTTCTAACAGTCAGGACCCTTAGCTGTGGGTCTGTTGGAGATTGCTTGAGGTCCACTCCAGACCCTGTTTGCCTGGGTATCAGCAGCAGAGGCTGCAGAAAATAGAATATTGCTGAACAGCGAGTGTACCTGTCTGATTCTTACTTTGGAAGCTTCCTCTCAGGGGTGTACTCCACCCAGTGAGGTGTGGGGTGTCAGACTGCCCCTAGTGGGGGATGTCTCCCAGTTAGGCTACTCAGGGGTCAGGGACCCACTTGAGCAGGCAGTCTGTCCCTTCTCAGATCTCAACCTCCGTATTGGGAGATCCACTGCTCTCTTCAAAGCTGTCAGACAGAGTCGTTTGTGTCTGCAGAGGTTTCTGCTGCTATTTTTTTTGTTGTTGTTTAGCTGTGCCCTGTCCCCAGAGGTGGAGTCTACCGAGACAGGCAGGTTTCCTTGAGCTGCTGTTAGCTCCACCCAGTTGGAGCTTCCCAGCGGCTTTGTTTACCTACTTAAGCCTCAGCAATGGCGGGAGCCCCTCCCCCAGCCTTGCTGCTGCCTTGCAGTTAGATTGCAGACTGCTGTGCTAGCAGTGAGGGAGGCTCCGTGGGCGTGGGACCCTCCTGGCCAGGTTTGGGATATAATCTCCTGGTGTGCCCGTTTGCTTAAAGCGCAGTATTGGGGTGGGAGTTACCCGATTTTCCAGGTGTTGTGTGTCTCAGTTCCCCTGGTTAGGAAAAGGGATTCCCTTTCCCCTTGCGCTTCCCAGGTGAAGCGATGCCTTGCCCTGCTTCAGCTCTCACTGGTTGGGCTGCAGCATCTGATCAGCACCGATTGTCCGGCACTCCCTAGTGAGATAAACCCAGTACCTCAGTTGAAAATGCAGAAATCACCAGTCTTCTGTGTCGTTCGTGCTGGGAGTTGGAGACTGGAGCTGTTCCTATTTGGCCATCTTGCTCCGCCCCCCGATATTTATTTGCACCTACCTCATTAAACATTTTCCGCAATTGTTTTCCCAGACATCACATTCTCCTACTTCCCTTTTCCTCACTAGCCTCCTCTCTGACCTTCAACATTTGCAGCGATCCAGAGTTTTTCTCTCCTTTACTTAGATGCATCTCCTTGGTGCTCTCATTATTTCTTGTGGTTTTAAGTTTTCATGAACTGATGCTCCCAGCCTGGACTACTTTGAACTTTATAATTATATATCTAATTGTCTACTTGCTAACATTATTGCAGTTTTATAGAAGATATCTCCATATTAACACAACCAAAACTGAAGATCTGATCTATCTGTCCAGATTGGGCATCAGGGGACTCTTTCACAATCTCTCTCATCTAAGAAAACGGCCATTCTGTTATTCTAGCTGTTTATGCCAATACATTTAAGTAATTGTGGAGTCGTCTTTCTTTGGCTCAATTTAATCTATCAGGAAATCATGCTAGCTCTACCTTCAAAATATATACAGAATCCCACCATTTATCACCATCTGAGATGTAGCCACTCTGATGCAAGTTATCAGCATCTCTCATTTTGACTGCTGCAATGATCTTCTAATTGGCCTCAGAATTCATCTTCTGCTCCTAAGAACCTATTCGTAACAAAGCAGCCAGAGCAAACCTTTTAATATGAAAGGCAAACCACTTCCCTCCTCTGCTCAGAACTGCCAATGTCTTTTTATTTACTTAGAGGGAAAGTGAAGTCCTCACAATGACCTATAAGTTACTCTTGATAATTCTGTACATAGCCTACATTAATGAGGTGAGAAATATTTAATGAGGGGAAAACCCAAGCTGCCACAATGTGCATTTGACTTCTCCTCTTCACTTTGTTCCAGCTACCCTGATCTTACCTTTCTTTAAACAAGTTGGACAGGAGTCTGCCTCAGGGCCTTCACACTCTCTGTTCCCTCTCCCCTACACACTTTAACTCACTTGGTTATTTTCTTTAGGAATATTTTCAAATGTCTCTTCTCAAATACAGTGATATGTATCCAAGGAGGATACATTCCATGACCACAGTGGATGCCTGAAACTGCAGATAATACTGATCTCTATGTTTTTTTTTTTTCCCTATATATGCTCACCTATGATAATGTTCAATTTACAAATTTAACATAGTAAGAGATAATAATGAAGTGGAAAAATTATAACAATATGCAGTATTGAACGTTATGCAAATGTAGTTTTTCTCTTTCTCTCAAAATATCATAGTCTATTCACGCTTTTTTTCTTGTTGTCATGTGAGATTATACAATACCTGTGTGATGAGATAAAGTGAGGTCAACGATGTAGACATTGTGGAATACCAGTAGGCTGCGATTGACCTCAAACACAAGCACTGCCATACGGAATAGGTAATCTTACAACAAAAATGGCTACTAAATGACTAACAAGTAGGTAGCGCACACAGTATCGTGTGTTGGACAAAGGGAGGACTCGTGTCTCAGGCATAATGGCTCAACATGGTTTGAGATTTCATCAGGCTGCTCAGAATGGTGCACGATTTAAAACTTATAAATTGTTTATTTTGGAAATTTTTCATTTAATATTTTGAGACTGTGGTTGACTATGTTAACTAAAACTATGGAATGTGAAACTGGGTAATGGGGGACTACTATAATACCTTCTCTCACCACATTTCAAAGTGTACCCCTTTCTCTGTTTCTCAATATCTACTCTGCTGATTTATATTTTCCCCACATTTATCACCATCTGACATACTGTATTTTTATTTACTTATAATTATTTGTCTCACCTCTCCAAAGTGTAAAGTACATGTAGGTAGAGATTTTTGTACTTTTTTTCTTTGTGGTAAATATTTCCTGAAAGCCTAAATGATCGAAATCAGTTTAAGAGCTTTTTGGCAGATGACTTACACTTGTGGCTAAAAAATAACTTCAAATTTAATTTTAAATGATGTCTTTTATTTCTTTGTAGATTTGTTCTCTGTTATGTGCCAAATAAATGCATACTAAAACTGATATATTAAGCTAGGGATAATATATTTCTAATACTTTTACCTGAACTTACATTTGTGTTCTCTGTCATAAACATATTTTGACATGGAGAATCAAGTTATATTTGGGTTGGAACAAAAAGACAAACCTTTGAATTGAGAAGAAAATTATATTTTCGCATCTAATAAACTACTTCTCATCAGATTTGTGTAGACTCTCTACTAAAAATTAATTATTTCCAATTTATTTTAATTAACCAATAATTTTGCAACAGGGTTTTATGCTGGTGTTTTATGTTGGTTCTTTTTTTTTTTTTTTTTTTTTGAGGTTTTTTCTAAAAGTATTTTATTAATAGTTGTAAGATGACTTAAGGCATCTCATATTAAGTGCTGGGCTCCAAAATAACAAATTCATCTAAATTTTTTTCAGGTGAGTTCCTCTAAATTTAAAGCCATGGTAATATAAACAGCATTATTGCTAATGTGAAAAAAAGACAATATGGTTAACCTGAAAATAAAATTTTATACAAAAATACTTCCCTGTGTTTCCCAACATTTCGAGGTTTAAGTGATTAATGATGAGACCATTGCTTTACATGCAGAGGTACTTTATCAAAAAATATGCCTAAGAGTAGAGTAAAAGCATTTTGGGCACATTATTTGAAAATGGAACTGATACACTCTTTAAAAATAAGATTATTCTACACTGCCATTTGAGACAGTAGAGCTTATAACAAAGATGGCTACTATGCTATGTTTCATGACTTTATAATATACTGTTATAAACAAAACTTGATAATTAATCAGAGCTAAAAGGAAAAAAATTCACTTTCTTGATAAATGGCTGGTGAACATAAATTGGGAAATGGAAGAAGAAAGAAATGGTTAAGGGAAGAGTAGAGAGATAAACATCCTCAAGAAAGTTAATTTGAGGGAATAAAGACATTTTATTCATTATAGAGGAGGAAAAACATTTTTGGAAGTCTTGAAAAACCAAAATTTTAGAAAAGCAAAACAATAGATCTATTAGAAATTAGGAGAAGGAGGCAGGGATAGTCTGAGTTATCTAAATCTTCCTTTATTTGGCCACAAATATGATCTAAAATTAGTAAATCTGTGAATCAATATTTAAGACTGTTGTATCATATTATGAAGAAAATCAATACAATCAGAAATCATTTAAAAATGGGTTAAATAATTGAAATAGCAGTGAGGCTAAGTGATTTTATTGTTATTGTTTCTGATATGGTTTGGTTCTGTGTCCCTGACCACATCTCATGTTAAATTGTAATCCCCAGTGTTGGAGGGGAAGCCTGTTGGGAGGTGACTGGATCATGGGGGAATATTTCTCCTCTAGTGCTGTTCTTGTGATAGTGAATTAGTTATGGCAAGATCTTTTTGTTAAGTGTATAGCACCTTCCCCAACTCTCTCTTCCTCCTGCTTGGGTCCTGTAAGATGTGCCTGCTTCCCCTTCTCCTTCCACCATGGTTGTAAGTTTTCTAAGGCTCCCCTACCACCAAACATGCTTCTTGTACAGCCTGCAGAACTATGAGCCAACTAAAACTCTCTTCTTTGTAAATTACCCAGTGTCAGGTATTTCTTTGTAGCAGTGCAAGAGCAGACAAATTCAGGTTCTGAACTTTTTGTTTCCTATGTGCATACTATCATTTTGACAAAGATTTTAAAAGTAAAGAGAAAAAAATATGCTTCGTAAAGCATGGCATTACCTAAATCACACTCCCAATGTGTATTCAAAATAATGTGCATTAAGAACTAGAAACCTATGTGCAAATATACATTAAAAGCATAGAAACTTCTTTTAACATGTTCTCCCTTTAAGAAGTATTTGTGAATGTATGCTAAGGAGAGAACTAACCTCAATGTTTAGATGTGAATTGTGTCTTTCTTTTCTCCTAGCTCTAAGTGTGGAAAAAAAAAAATCCCTACTTATTATTATGTTCACCAACTGCCAAGAAAAATATTGGATTTGGATCAGATATCTAGCAACAGAAAGCATTAGATTTGCTCCAGAAAAAATAATGATTTGGCAGGATATTTTTAGTAGAAAAATAGGAAATGATTTGGAAAATAAACATTAAAATAGAGAAAGCTGAAAACAACAGCTGGATTATTTGATGCTCAGTGACTTTTCCATTGAAGTCTGAGCAACTGATCAAAAAGGAGAAGAATAAAGTAGGGCTGAGATATGAGATCAGAAGAGAAAGGAAGTTTTATTTTTATATTTCACCTGAGTTAACTTATGAAGGCTATTATGACATTTTCCTACAGGTAAATCTCAGTTTAGATGCGAAAAATAAAATTCAGTGAATAAAACTCTTTATATAAGACTCAAAACTCTTCAAATCCCTAGAAGGAAACTGTACTTTGAGTTATTTTGAAAATAAAAATCTTGGAATATTTCGATATTCCTTCTAAACAATTTTAACACACTTTTTTTTAATCATCAACTAAGCAAGAAATGGCTGCTCTGATTCCACAGGGGTCTGCTTGTGTACTTCAAAATGTCTACTCTTCCAAAAATGTATTTTACTCTACTCATTTTCTATTGCTACACTGAAATTGACAGTAGTGTTAGTGAATAGCAGGGGTGCAGAATGATTTGTTGAAGATATTGAATAACGTAAGAGAAAAGACAGATTATGAGCATGCGTAAGATTATAAACATGAACAGAATAATGCAGTTAAAGATCTCCTCCCTGTGACTAACTTGGACTATCCTGGGAAACAGCTTTAGAGAACATGTGTCATCTTTTAGTGGAAATGTTGTGGCGACTTCATTTCCTGGGTAACTCCCTATTCACTTGCTCTTTCTATCTCTAGGTATAAAAAAAGTTGGTTAGAAATCTAGCTGCTAATACCTGATGTTCCTTGAATCTGTAAATGTGGATCTAATGTGTCATTCTCCCAAACTCTCAGTTCTGTTGTAGGTTGGATTATTGTTTTCATCATTTTTTATTTTCTTTGTAAGTGGTTTATATATCCACACATTTTCCATGGAACTTTGTAGTACCTTATCTCTAGGCAGAAAATGGTTGCCTATTCTACTGGTTTTGGGCACAGTCATCTGACTTGCTTTGACAATGAAATGTGAGCAAACGTGAAGCTGAACCAAGAGCAGAACTCAACTGAGCATAGCCAAATTTAGCTGAGCCCAGCTAAATTCAACAGCAGCCAGCCAAGCTCCTAAAAGAGTATGGCTATAATGTGACATGAGCCAGAAACCAACGTTTGCAGTTACAAGCCACTGAGAACTTGGGCTTGTTCATTGGTGCAGCAAATGGTGACCAATGCATGCTACTATTTCTGTAAATGATGACCATTGATACATACAAAAAAATAAGTTTTTTTAATGAAATAGCAAATAATGAGTTGGGAATGGGGATCAATAGAGACATAATTTTTAAAATTGTCAGAAATTGTTGTTCTTGGTTTTCTCTCAAATATGTATTAACTGAAGCCTGATCTTGAAGTTTTCTTTCCAAATTCATTCTTTGAGAATATGATGACAAACTCTGTAATTCTAATTGGAAGTGAACCTGCCTGATACTATGCGAATTGGAAGCAATACCAAGTTATGTAAACTTTGACCTGAGGTAGATTTCAGCTGACAAACTACTAGGGTTGCACAAGCAGTCAGGTCATGTTGTCTAGCCTTAGAGTGATTGGTATACATGCTTTGAAACCACTTCTTAGGTACTTGATACAGTAGGCATCCCTCTTGTGTTTTTTATTACTTTGCCCACAGACTTTCTTTTTCCTTGGTTCAATTCACTAAATATAAACTGTCTATGGCTACACGCCAGTACTCTTTTGTTAGTAAACCACAGAACCTATTCATTCTAGCTTTTACAAAGCTGAGGTTTCATCGAATCACATGCTCTGGACATCCAAATGGCATCTAGACTCAAATAAAGATCCTGATCATCCTCGCCTCCCAAATATCAGCTTTCACAGTTTTCTTAACTCTACATGTTTTTACATGCTGACCTCATTCTTCCCTGACAAAATAAGGCTATCTCAATGTAATGTGAAAGATGGCTGCTGAGCCTCAAGCTCACACATGTAGGTATACATTCCAAAAATAGTAAAAGTCTTTCTATCTAGCTTTAGAGAAAAGCTCCAGGGAGATCTCTGATTGGTTCAACATGAGCAACTTATCCCAGGGAGATTTCTGATTGTCTCAGCCTGGACCCTTTGTCCACGAGCATGACCAATTGTGTTGTATGCTTTTACTAATTGTCCCAATGATAACACATAGAAGAATTAAGGATTGTCACAAATGAAGCAGAAGAATAGAATTTATAAAGGACTCCCACCTGTAATCCCAGCACTTTGGGAGGCCAAGGCAAGTGGATCACGAGGTCCAGAGATGGAGACCTTCCTAATCAATATGGTGAAACGCCATCTCTACTAAAAACACGAAAATTAGCTGGGCGTGGTGGCACACGCCTGTAGTCCCAGCTACTCGGGGAACTGAGGTAGGAGAATCGCTTGAACCTGGGAGGTGTAGGTTGTAGTGAACAGAGATCACGCCACTGCACTCCAGCCTGGCGACAGAGCGAGATTCCGTCAAAAAAAAAAAGAAAAAAAAAAAAGAAAGAAAGAAAAATAAAAGACTCCTAAGTAGGCCAAATTTTAAATTATTCCGCTCTAATAAAAACCCACTACCAATGCACTTAATCAGCTCTTATCTTGGAGGGAGAAAAACAAGTATCTCGCAGTTATTCCCAATTTTCTTACTTTGAGTAGCTATGACTTTGGCCCTTGGGATTCTTGCCTTTACTTCAACTCTAGTCTGTCTATTTTGTTTTTTAAAATGACTTGCTCTAGCTAAAGCTATTTCTACCTTGGGGTAATAAGAATAGTTTCAAACTAGTTTATGGGCTTATGAAACAAGTGAGAAAATGTTTTACAATAACAATAGTTAATTTCTTGTATAAAGTAATAGTATACGTGCTTGTCAATGAAAAGTCAGATCTTGGGGATTAGAGTAAAAGATATTTGACATTTACCAGGAAGAAACAGAGGAAGAATGGGACCAAAGAGAAAAGTTCAATGTGGCATTGGAACTAACCTATTTGCTTGAAGACACTATGCTCCTAAACATAATCTTTCCCAACTCCCCCAGATCTTTACTACAGTTATTAAAAATCAAGAAACGACTGTAGTATGTGAACTTGTGCAGGAGAAAAATAAGGGACTGGGTTTTGCATTTAGATAGAGTCAAGCTAAGCTAGCACAATGGACAATGGGTTGGTCCTCAAGGCAGGAAAGAATGAAGAAAAAATATGAACTATCTGCAGTGTTCAAAATGGTGTAGGAGACTGAGGCTTCTCATAAGATGTACATCTTGGGGGTCACCAAATCTAACAAAATATCTGAGGAGCAGGAAAGCCATAACTGACTTCTCAGATAGCAATATCTTAAATCAATATCACTATAGACTGATCAAGGAAATTTGAATTTTCTTAGTCTGAAGATTGCAAAGTATTTTCGACTACCATTTCCTAGCACTGCACAAAGTACAAACACCCTAAAATATTGGGTGAATGAAAAAGAAATCCTCTCTTGTGTATCGCATATTGCTTCTATCACATAGTGTCTGGTCTGCTCTACTCTAGTTTAATGTAGTGTTTAACTTAGCAGCTTAAAACATTCATTTATTTTCTCATGATTCTGTGGATCAGCAATTTAGGCTGGGTTTCACTGTGCTCAATCATACATTTGAACCTCAGCTAGGATGCAGGAGATGTCTGGGACCTCTCTCTCCATATTCTTTGTTACCCTTTAATATACTAGCCCTAGTTGTTTTTTTGTTTATTTTTTTAATTTTCCAAACCAAGACAAAAGGGTTCCCAAAAGCAAGAGAAAGCAAAGCCAAATACACAGGTACTTTAGGCTTCTGCTTGTGTCACAATTGTAATAGCTCATTGAAACAAGTCATATGCTCAGGGTCAGAATCAATGTGGGTAAGGATTGTACATGAAAACTGTTAATGTAACAGTCTACCAAAAACATGTCATTACCGATTATGAAAACTTCTGAGTTGATGCTACAAGTTTAGTTTCTTTAATGAAGACTATCTTTGAGGATAAGGGAGGGTGTGTGGGCGTATAAATTACCTGAGGCTAACATACAGAGGAAGAAAGTTGCATTAGCCTTTTCTCATGATGCTAATAAAGACATATCAAGACCGGGTAATTTATAAACAAAAAGAGATGTAATAGACACACAGTTTTACATGGCTGTGGAAACCTCACAATCATTGCAGAAGGGGAAAAAGGAACAAAGGCATGTCTTACATGGCAGCAGGCAAGAGAATGTGCACAGGGAAACTGCCCTTTTATAAAACCATCAATTCTTGTGAGACTTATTCACTGCCACTAGAACAGCATGAGAAAAACCCACTGCCATGATTCAACAAATAAAAAAAAAAAAAAAAAAAAAATAAAAATCAAAAAAAAAAAAAAAAAAAAAAAAAAAAAAAAAAAAAAAAAAAAAAAAAAAAAAAAAAAAAAAAAAAAAAAAAAAAAAAAAAAAAAAAAAAAAAAAAAAAAAAAAAAAAAAAAAAAAAAAAAAAAAAAAAATAAAAAAAAAAAAAAAAAAAAAAAAAAAAAAAAAAAAAAAAAAAAAAAAAAAAAAAAAAAAAAAAAAAAAAAAAAAAAAAAAAAAAAAAAAAAAAAAAAAAAAAAAAAAAAAAAAAAAAAAAAAAAAAAAAAAAAAAAAAAAATAAAAAAAAAATGGCTTTACTTCTGCTTAGATAATGAAATGACAAATTGACCCTATGAAGTTTTTGAGATGAAGACAGCAATATTTCTGTGTTCACATACTCTTTCAGGATTTTTCTACTACTGTCTGATCAAACGGAGTATTTTCCCTTAAAGTTGGGCTGGATTTTGTGATTCTTTCATGGATAAAATGCAATGAAGTGATGTATGTGACTTTTAAGATTACGTCTTAAAAGGTGACAGAGTCTCTCTTTCTCTCTTCTCTCACCAATGAAACCTAGGGCACCATGCTGTGAGGAAGCCTCAGCCACCTGCAGAGGCCATATATAGAAGTTCCAACCAACTACCTAGCTAAGGTCCTGACCATCATTCAGCCCAGCCAACGTGTAGTAACAAACACCTGAAATATAAGTCAGTACACTTATATTTCTTCACATGATTCTGTAACTTAGCTTTGGAGCCACCTCACTTGCTGCCAATTGAAACATAGTTGAACTCTCCACAAAGCCTTGCCCAAATTACAGACTCATGAACAAAATAAAAGTTGGTGTTGTTTTAAGCAACTATGCCTTGAGGCAATTTGTTATACAGCATTACATAACCACAACAGACCACCTACCCCTTTCTACAGTGAAACTTCCTGTGAAAATCAGTGAACGATTCTTAGGATTAGGGTAGTTTTGAAGTCTACTGTTATCTCCACATGTGTAATAACACACAAAGTATGAAAATGTCTGTATTTTATGGGGAAAATAAAACAATGTCGCACAAACTTAAACCATGTATAAAATAAGATGCCATTAAATGCTACAAAATAAAGGTAAGAAAAGAGAAGGCTTCATCTAACTAATGAAATTGTCAAATCAATGATAGGTTTTCAGAATTTTTGAATTTGTAAGTAAAATACATAACGTCATTGTGAAAAAAATATTTCTCTTTAAGTATAATTTCTTAAGGTGTATGAAGAGATATACAGGTAATTTCAGAGATAATCTAGGTTACAGAAGGAAAATTGGGACATAGGGATGTTAAATCCTTATATGATTACTAAAGTAGTAGTGCAAAAAACTAAATTCAGATCTTTTGCTTGACATTCATTTTGTTTTATGCTATGATACTTGTTTTTTAAATTATTTTTCTTAATTGCTAGTAAGTATGATTTCCCTCTCTTTTTACTTGTGCGTGTGTGTTGGGAGGGTAGGTTTAGTACCTACTAGGCTAAACGTTACTTAAAAAATATAGAGCCTAGATTCAATGCCATCCCCATTAAGCTACCAATGACTTTCTTCACAGAATTGGAAAAAATTGCTTTAAAGTTCATATGGAACCAAAAAAGACCCTGCATTGCCAAGACAATCCTAGGCCAAAAGAACAAAGCTGGAGGCATCACACTACCTGACTTAAACTGTACTACAAGGCTGCAGTAACCAAAAGAGCATGGTACTGGTACCAAAACAGAGATATAGACCAATGTAACAGAACAGAACCCTCAGAAATAATACCACACATCTACAGCCATCTGATCGTTGACAAACCTGACAAAAACAAGAAATGGGAAAGGATTCCCTATTTAATAAATGGTGCTGGGAAAATTGGCTAGCCATAAGTAGAAAGCTGAAACTGGATCCTTTCCTTAAGCCTTATACGAAAATTAATTCAAGATGGATTAGAGACTTAAATGTTAGACCTAAAACCATAAAAACCCTAGAAGAAAACCTAGGTAATACCATTCAGGACATAGGCAAGGGCAAGGACTTCATCTCTAAAACACCAAAAGCAACGGCAACAAAAGCCAAATTGACAAATGGATCTAATTAAAGTAAAGAGCTTCTGCACAGCAAAAGAAACTACCATCAGAGTGAACAGGCAACCTACAGAATGGGAGAAAATTTTTGCAATCTACTTATCTGACAAAGGGCTGATATCCAGAACCTATAAAGAAGTCAATCAAAGTTGCAAGACAAAAACAACCCCATCAAAAAGTGGGCAAAGGATATGAACAGACACTTCGCAAAAGAAGACATTCATACAGCCAACAGACACATGAAAAAATGCTCAGCATCACTCGTCCTCAGAGAAATGCAAATCAAAACCACAATGAGATACCATCTCACACTGGTTAGAATGGCAATCATTAAAAAATCAGGAAACAACAGGTGCTGGAGAGGATGTGGAGAAATAGGAACACTTTTACACTATTGGTAGGACTGTAAACTAGTTCAACCATTGTGGGAAACAGTGTGGCGATTCCTCAAGGATCTAGAACTAGAAATACCGTTTGACACAGCCATCCCATTACTGGGTATATACCCAAAGGATTATAAATCATGCTGCTATAAAGACACATGCACACATATGTTTATTGCGGCACTATTCACATCAGCAAAGACTTGGAATCAACCAAAATGTCCATCAGTGACAGACTGGCTTAAGAAAATGTGGCACATATACACCATGGAATACTATGCAGCCATAAAAAGGGATGAGTTCGTGTCCTTTGTAGGGACATGGATGCAGCTGGAAACCATCATTCTCAGCAAACTATCGCAAGAACAGAAAATCAAATACCGCATGTTCTCACTCATAGGTGGGAATTGAACAATGAGATCACTTGGACACAGGAAGGGGAGCATAGCACACCGGGTCCTATTGTTGGGGGAGAGCGGGAGGGATAGCATTAGGAGATATACCTAATGTAAATGACGAGTTAATGGGTGCAGCACACCAACATGGCATATGTATACATATGTAACAAACCTGTACGTTGTGCACGTGTACCCTAGAACTTAAAGTATAATTTAAAAAAACATAGAGCCTAAAACAGTATTTGACATTTATAATAATTATAAATAATGAATTTTTGATTTATAGTTTTATTGGTTTTGTGTGATCTCCCTCAATTTAAGAGAGGTATGTTGACACAATTGGGTATTTTAAACCTATTTGAGGAACGAAGCAAGTCACACTTTTTATTTAATGAGGTATAACCTGAGTTTTCTAATATATAGTATTTTAAATACTTAGCTTTCTCACTGTAAGTGGAGTTACAGCAAGGCATCTAGCTAGGGGAAAAAAAACAAGTTGTATCGTGTGACATTGTTGGCCTTATGCGGAGATGTTGGGCTAGGTATAAGTGAGCGTTGCTTAAGCAGTGCTTCTCAAAATTTGATGCATATACAAATCAACCCCTGAGTTTTTAAACAGTGGTGTTCTGACTTAGTACACATTGGGTGGAGCCTGTGGTTCTGACTGTCTAACAAGCTCGTAAGTGACACCTATGTTGCTGGTTACTGGGCCACATTGTTAGTCGTAATGGACTAGAAATACGAGGTCAGATACTCATTAGATACTTTATCAGTTGTATCTCAGAAGCAAAACTGACAGATGGTTAAATAGCTTCTGATCACCTGCATGAGTAACAAAATCTTCACCTGGGAGCCCTCTGAGTCCATTTCTGTGAGCAATCTCAAGTCTTTTCAGTGTATTCATACCTCTCTTGGTAGATATAGGTTTGCTCTTGCCTTTTGGGGTACTGATCCTTGGAGATCTTCCATTTATTGCTCTTACCATTACTCTTCTTCCTCTTCATTTTTCTCTTCATTATCCTGTCATCGCACTTTGTTATCAAATGAAAACGGAACATTTGTTTGTCTTGGGTAATGTGCTTTCACGGAGTTTGAATTCCAGGGTCGAAGTTTGTTTCTGTCCATTCTAATGCTCTTTCTTAAAATTAGAATCTTCCTTCTTTGAGGCCCTCCGCCATCTCTTGACTTCACAGAGGTTAAATGATGTAAGGGCTTTGACTGAAGTTCATTTTTTATTCTACAATTTTCCATTAGATATGAAGAGACTTATATACATTATAGAAAATACCTTAATACTAAAAATATTATTTATAATTAAAATGTCTTCCTATTCTCTTCAGTCAGAAGTTGATCTTTAAATATATGGGCAAGACCTAGACATGACATGTGAAGGCTTTTCTCTCCATTTTATGGTACACAGCACACAGCTTAGAACATGTTAGATGCTAAATATTAGCTTGAGTAAATGAATGAGTAAATTCATAAGCTAGTGGGTGAATTATGGAATAGATTACAAAAGAGATTTATCTGGTCAGGTATTTAAAATATTCTGTTTAAAAGAAACACAAATAATTTGTTTTAAGTGTAAAAATGTAATAAAATGGTTTTTAATCTCTAGACATAGCCTGAAAGCAATGCAATACACATGAAATTTTATTTAACATGAAGTTAGCTTAAAGACAAAGTAAATTATTCCCTCCACTTATTTACCTAACATAACTGGCTTCCTTGAGAGTCATAGGCACCCACATATCTTCAGCCACCATCTAACTTATGATGAGACTCAAATTGGTATTTCTAATATAATTCTTATTTTTGAACTCCTAACCTTTCTGGTAGAAATCCTCAGTTGAAAATATCCTGGCAAGTAAAATTAGAAACTTCCAGAAATGTACTTATTTCTATTATGTTATTTATTTCTGAACATCATGCCCAACATTCTTTTCTACACACTTGCCCAAATCGGAAAACTAGGGTTTTAAGTTTCTCCCTCCATCATTGCCCACATTTAATTCACCCTAATAATACCTGACATCTTTCGAGTTCATTTTCTACTATCTATCCCTATGGCCATTATCTTGGTTTGAAACTTCATTATCTCTATCGATTAAAAACAAAAACAAAATGCACACAAACAAAAACAAGTAACATACAAACAAAACCCACTTAATTTGTCTTTCTTTATGTAGTCAGTTCTCCCTCAGTAGTTTTGCCAGACTTCTTAAACCTGAATGTGATTGTGATTATCCCCTTCTAAATGTATTTAATCAGCATACTCCTTCAATAAATCCATTAACCTTTCTTGTTATCCAAGACAGATAACAAACTGTCTTGGATAACAAGTTGCAGACTCCATCCAAAGTCATTTTCCCCTAGAAATATATACAATGGCACTATAGGAACAATGATCTCCACATGCCTCATGCATTTGTAATTTTTTTAACCTTTGCTAGAAATGTTCTGCTCCACACTACTCGCCCACCACCCATTCTACTCCACCTTACCCTTCCTCTTTTACCATTTAGATCTTCCATTCTGTATCTCCTTGCATGAAATTGTCCATACCTGCTTAGTACTCATCTCATTATTTTGTGACTGTGCGCATATATGTTCACATGACTTCTTACGGAAGTTATTAAGTATTTTGATTTCTGTTTCAGTCAGATTTCCAACAGAGAAATAGAACCAGTAGAAAATGTACCTTAAGACACTTATTGCAAGGAATTAGCTTACATGGTTGCAGGAACCAGCTTAGCCAACCTAAAATTTGTATGACTGACTATCAAAAAAGACAGGCTGGAACTCTTAGGCACAGGCAGAAGTTGCTGTTCGCAGGGGAAATTTCTTCTTTATCCTGGAAGCCTGGGCTCTGCTCTTAAGATTTAGCAGCTGATTGAATCAAGTCCACCTAGATTACCTAGGATAATCTTGTTTATGATTGTGATTATCACTACCAGTTATCAACTGATTTTGAACTTCATTCACATCTACAAAATACCTTCATTGTAACATCTAGATCAGTGTTGGATTAAATAGCTGTCAACTGTAGCCTAGCCATGTTGACCCATTAAAAGACCATCACAATTGCTGATATAACTTTAAAACAATTTGCAACATTTTTAGATGGAAGATTTGAGAAAAAGGAAGGGAGCTGACGTTTCGTTCTAGAATTTATTACACATTAGCTTAAAGTAAGTAATAATTATGTAGGTGATTATTTTGATATTTAACCTACTTAATTTAGAAAATCATTTAAAATCATTTTTGTTAAGACTACAAAATGATTTTGGGTAAAAAATATTTACCAAATATCAAGATCACAATAAATACTTAAAATAGTGACGTGTGTAGAGAGATATATATACAAGAAAGTATGAACTAGGGTCTGCTTTGCTATGCTAAAGAATTAAACATAAAAGTTAAATGTAGGATATAAAAAACAAAGATACAGAATTTTATCAAGTTTACAAAACATTTGTCTTTGAAAAACATTTTACTGAAAACATATTGACTGTGAATTAATTGTGAAACATCAAGATAATGAACAAAGACATTTACCATTCTCAATAAGCTGATATTATTGTGAATAATTACATATAACAATTATTTTACTGATTATGTGCAAAATGGCATTTTTTAGAAATAAATATATCCTACCTTTGAACAATGTACACCTAACATATACTACTTTCAATGTGTCAAATGAGTTTTACAGTTAAGAATGAATCTTGGATTTTAACTTTTGGCACCAAGATAATTAAGTGGAAACATATCAGATCTATGTAATTTAAATATTCAAATGATTAATGATCTTAATTGATATTCTAATTATTAATTTTTAAAAAATTTAAAATCTTAAATAAATAAAAATATTAGTATACTTTTTATTGCTTAAAATATACATTTTACGTGGTACTAACACATGGCTATTATAATACATGAATACGTAATATAAAATAATAGTAAAACAGATAATTTTATGCCTGTGTTAATTTTAATATCTGTCACTGCTATAATCATGTCATAAATAACAGAGTGGCTTAATAGCGAAAATATTTGAAAATGATTTGAAAAAGGACCCAAAGAAAAATAAGTTTACAATTTATGTGTTTAAAAGTTAATGTAGACTTTTAGGGCATTCACAGGTAGAAGAAGGCAACAGATACACTCCCCTAGTCTAGCACATCCATACTCATAACATCTATTTGCTTTGCTTTGTCAAAACATATGAAAAATCATTAAAGTGTTTTAATAAATGTCTGGTTTTCCTGCTCATTCATCTTATAAATATTAATTAGCCATGGATCAGGCAATTAAAGTTTAATCAATTTGCACTAATTAGCACCACATACTTGCATAAAAAGATAAAACCAACTCCTGCATCTGGCTGTTATTTGCAGTTTTTGTCAAGTGCTGATGAGTTTAATCTTGAAGGGAAGATTAAGAAGAAAAGAAAAAAATAAATCAAGAAAGTAGTGTTAATTTTATTAAATTTTCACTCAAAGCAGTGGTCATGAGTATCATGGAGATAATGCCAGCAACATTACACTTTTTAAAAATCTAAACCTGATTCCACCAGCTTCTTCTTCATAGCCTTGTCCAATGAGGAGGGGGCCCCGTATCTTCTATTTCTGAAACTGCTGTCTGCTTTTTATTTAACCTTTCTGATACGTCCAAATCTGAGTCATTTCAATCCTTTGTGACTTAAAAATTTAAGACTAAGTGGTCATCACAGCCATAGCCTTTAAAGATCAACTCTCTTCCGTCAGAGTCAATGTGAGTGTCCACACTGAAGATACAATTTAAAAATTGTAGCTTTATAAATGAAATTGAAAAGTTCTTTACTAAATATTATGTGTGAGTGTGATGGTAAGATAGAACTCTGGAAGACTTAAAATCTGTATTCTGACTTTTTGTGCGTATGTTTTTGTCCCACATAGACTTTAGGAGACTGACTCCTGCTTCTCTGTCTTTGACTTCTGAATTTGATTAAATAAATTACACTGCCAATCTAGTAAGGAGACATTGTACAGTGCATTTGCATTACTATTTTGTGTTTTAATAACCAGAGAAAATAAAGTGTTCCATTACTGCCTATTCATATAATTGACAAGGATTATAGGGAATGAAACTAGTCTTTAATCACTGATGGAAATTCATCTTAGGCTTGGCAGGTAAAACTACACGTTTTAAGAAGATTTAGCATTGTACTAAAAAATAGAGCATGATTCATAAAAAAAGCTATGCACCATTTACATAGGGATTTTTATTCAGTTTATGCAAGAATAGACCAGTGAATGGTTATTGATATTTTTCAAATAAAGTATGTATGATTCATTAAACTCCCTATTCCCTTGTGAAACCACTGCTCTGTTAAGCCCTCTTTGAGTACATATCCCATAAAGAAAGCAGAGGCAGAAAAGGAGGATGTCATGCTTCAATGCCTTCTTTTTTAGAAAGTGCCTAAAAATGAGATCGCATGCAGTAACAGATAACTCTCTAAACTACCATCTGGATTTCAATACATGTGATTTTCACATGGTTGTTGAAGAAATGTGAATATGTTTTTTGTTAGTACATTACATGCATGCTGGTCTAGAGACATACACACCTGTATACACTTTAAAAGTAAGACTTTGAACCAAAATTCAATGCTCTAGAATCTTTCTGTTATGAATGAAACAGTATATAAAAAATGCATACAAAATCTAAATTACTATTACAAAACATAGCTTCATGGGCAAAGAAAGAAGATGTCACTGCTATGCTTCAGTAGCCTCCTCATGAACACATTCCCTATCTTCTTATATTAATAATATTCAACATCCCCAGTCTTATGTTTACAGGTTAAGGGAAGTTAGAGTAATATGTTAACAAGATCTGAATATTCATTAATTCTCTGTCCCCTTCAAGGCTAAAGACTTTAGGAAATGTTTTTACTTTCTTATCTTTCTAATTTTCTTTTAAATCCCTATCTTTTCCCATACACATAGGGGTTTATTTTCTACTTTGTTGAACAAGTATTTGTTGACTTCACATTTGTACATAGCAATGGTATAGGAAACCAAAAAACATATCACTTGAGAAATGATAAAAGTAAATCAGCATGCTAAGCCTGGAAGGATGGATGTTACAATTTTCTTCAAATATCTAAATATTTATAACATGGAAGAAGACTTAAATCTTATTCCCTTTTATTCCACGAAGAAGAGATAGATAGAAGCCATAGGAAAACAAACATTTACTTTGTGTAAAAAATAACACTTGAAGATAAATGTGTGACATTTAAATGGTTTGTCATCGGAAGCGATTACTCCAATCGATCCTTTATAAAGATCCTTTGTGAGGAACATCGCTAAAGAACAGAATTGAAGACCAGTTGTAAGATCCCATGCAAAAATTAAAGTACATTGTAATTATTTAAAATATCATTGGACAATATCCTCCCTTCAGAAAATAGATTTATAAATTGCTAAATATGATGCAGAAAAAATTAAGTATAATTTTCCTATCCATTTAATTTTAACACAAAGAAATTCCCATTGACATTATTAACCTGGGTCTTCAAAATAATATGCTCTCCTTTGTAAGCTGAGGGCCAGATACTGAGGAATTCCCTGTTTGGTGATCTATCTCTACATAGCCAGAATAAACCAGTGTTTTTAAAATAAAAGAAGAAAAAGGAGAGGTAAGCACAATTAATGTAGCCCAGCTTTCTGACACAAATCTCACATTCTACATTTCTCTGAGAGAAGACAGTCCATGTAAAAATAATGTTGGCTTTAACTTTTCTTCTTAGGCTATTTCAATCCATATATATTTTTGTGAGAATATAATTGAGAAATAATTGGATTTTTATAGCTTACTCTAGCCTACTCCATAGGGTTTTTTCTCTTCTGTTTATGTACTATTTCCTAGAGGGATCAAAACTATAGAGTGGAAGAAATCATCTCTTCCCCAGACATTTAAAAAGATCGTTGTTCATTATCTGAAAATAGTCATCAGCCAAAAGTCATACAATCAGATATATTTAAAGAAAGCAAATGAAAGCTTAAGAATAGTCAAAGGATAAAGATGGTACATATATTTGAATTTGTTGAATTTTGTCCTATCTTTAAATAATATAATTTATAAGCATGGCATACAATTATTAATTATGAAGATACAAAATAACCTATTAAATGCTAATAAAGTTGGTAAGTTTAAAGAAGAAATCTGTTTGTTATAGCTTTTTATAAAACAGAATGGCATAATAATTCTTTTTTATCTGAATCAAATTTAAATGCACATCATAAAAAACAAAAAAATACAACAGTTGCGTTATTACTTATTTAAAACAGTAGAAATTAGCTAACTTTCTACTTATTTCAAGAAATACATAAATCAAAATTGCTTTTAGGGAAAGATACAGATGCAAATATATCATACCTATACATATCTTCCAGTGAGTTCATTTTCTAATAAGTTTCTTCTGTAACTTACTACAAAATAATTATACATATTTATATAACTGTCTTATGTAACTATTATTTGTCCTGTTATCAAATTATATTTTTCTCTTTAAGATTTCATGTTGAAGACTTCTTAAGTGAATTCTTTGAATATAACATCTTTGGAGTGTGAATGAATTTTCAAAATCCCAACTGAAATCTCTCTGGCAACTAGTATAAAAGATCTTATTTGCCCCTTGGTACATACTCTTACCTTCCATTAAGATGTAAGGAGGAATAATCATGTAGCGAAAAAATGTAATAGAATTTTAAAAGCAAAAAGATTTGTATTCCTCCCCGAATGATATTTAACTTGATTTAATTTCATTTTAATAAAATATACTTATTTTAATTTTTAAATTACGCATTAATTAATTTTTGTTAAAGAGAGTTTTGACAATTTTTGTACAATCTATTTTCAGGAATTTCAGGAAATGGAAAAATTTTGGCAGGAAGAAAGTATGTTTTCAGCAAAACAACCAAATTGACATCAAATACTATTATATTACAAACCAGCATCCAGACAGTCAAACATTTATTTGAAATTCCACTGTGGGATTGTTATAGTTTGAATGTGTCCTTTCCAAAATTTAGGTGTTGCCAATGCAACAGTACTAAGAAGCAGGATCTTCAAGACGTGATTAGGCCATTAGTTTCCCTCTCTCATGAATGCAATTAAGGTCCTTACAAAAGGAGCTTCACGGGGTTCCCTTAAGCCTTCCCTCTATTGCCACATGAGAACGCAGCATTCCTCCCCTCGGAGGAAGTCACCATCTTGGAAGCAGAAAGCAACAGTCACCAGATAACCACACCTGCCAACACCTTGATCTTGGACTTGCCAGACTCAAGAACTGTGAGAAAATAAATTTTTGTTCTTTATAAATTACTAGTCTCAAGAATTTTGTTATAGCATCACGAATGTACAGGTTCCAAATAGCTGTGGTTATTCTCCAGAATTTAATGGCTTCCCATCACTGGAAAAGCATCCTTCTTCACGCTTTTATAAGACCATTTATACTTTTTTTTTTTTTTTTAGAATTCCTTCTCTTATTAATAAAAAACCAATTACTAAGAAATCCCTTTGGTCTTCTGTAACCCTTTCTTACATTTAAACATCATACTCTTAACATACTCCATGAGTATTTTGCATTTATCATGTCATCCCATGAGAAAACATGCCTAATTAAAACAACTTGTACAGTGCCAAGAACTCCACATGTACTTAAGAAACATGAAAGATGCTATAAATGATTGTGATGCTTTTCCATCCAACATTGCTTGAGAATGACCAATATTTAGAAGAAATTGTAATAGGAAAAAAATTTAATCTGTTTGTAATGATTAAGTGAACTCTAGGAGCCAGATATGGTAATGAATCTTGAACAGACCTTGTTAAATATATTTTTAAAAAGTGGTTAGAAAGGATTATTTTTAACTGAGACCATTCGTTGCCTTAAATAAAAATCGAGAAATTCTGAAATAAAATACAATTGGTAGAAGGAATATGACTGCAATTTCCCTTCTTTTCAAGAAATAGATTAATGTGTAGTTTTTGGTTACTGTCTTCAACTAAAAGTTTGCAAACTGTTTACTTAATATATGAACCTGATAGCAGGATAAGTTTTGAATGAATTCTGATGTTGCCAAAAGGTCTATTTAGGGATATCTCTAATTTCCTTTAAGGCACATGCCTCCTCAGAATCTCCCATGTCTGTGGCCTGTCTAACCAAGGTCACATACACTTTTTGATACCTTCTTAGCAGCACCTGGTCTTGAAACATTTTATAGTGTGTATCTCCATTTTCTACTAAGCTCCAATCAAAATGTATGCCATTATTTCCCATTTCCATGAGATCAGTCTGCCCACTGTCGGACCATGTTTCAGGTAAAACTTTCTCTTACCTCCTAGACAACTGGGGAATAGACTCTATCACCTACCCGAAGGAACAACCTTTTAATTTGTCCAAGAATTCAGAGGGGTGTATAGGGATGACTTGTTTCAGTTCCACCATGCCTGGAGACTAAGCTGGGGAGCCAGTGTAGATCAAGTACCTCTAGGGACTCAGTTCTTACTCTTATCTTGGTTAGCTGAAAAACACAAGAAGCTTTCACTCATATGTTGATATCTCAGTTCTTTCCACATAGTCTCTCACTTTCTGTGTGGCCAGGCTGGTCTTCTGACTATGGAGGTCTCAAGGTAGTTGGACATGACAGCTGTTTTCAAAGAGGAAGGAGCAGAAGTTGTCAAATCGTACGACATCAGCCAGAAAAGGACACATCATCACTTCCACTATGTTTTATTGGTTAAAGCATAAAGCCAGCCCATATTCTGCCTCTGGAAAAGATGAGTGACAAAGAATTTGCAGCCACCACAGGCCACAAGTTATTTTACATTCTTGCTACTTTCAAAATGCACTCAGACTATCCCAAGATGCCAGTCTAATCTCATAAGACATCGGGAACTACTCTGGGAATTTACCATCTAAATAGTTCCAAGAGTAGGTTAGCCTCTTCTGGCATGGTTTCTCATATGTAATTCCTTAGGTGTGACTCCTCATGACCTGATAATTGTGAAAGGAGATTATCTGACTTCTACAAATACACGCATATTATAAGACATGGATGGGAACACTTCAACACATGCTTTTATTCAAAAAGGGGGCAACACAGGACACATTGCTATTACTAGTAGCAGTTCTGAAATCCTATCAAGTTCCTACTGCTGGATTTTTGGTTCTCTGTGCCTCTTGCCCTTACCTTCTGACTCATTCTTTCTTTTCTGTAAAAAAAGTGATCATGCTTGATGCTGAGTAGCTTTCTCATTCTATTTTATTGTTGTAGAAGTTCTGGAACCTAAATGCCCTTCTTTCATTTTGAGCTATCTTTGTCACTTACAGACCAAGCTAGTATAATGTCCTTAACATTTCTTTCTTCTCTTTTGTGTTACATGTTAACTCACATGCTTGGACAGAAGCCACACTCAGAAATCTGTTTTGAGACAGGCCTCTCTCTGCCTTGGACTGAGAGTCAGAGTGCTGTTGGGGAATGCCCTTATAATTCTTAGAAATCTTTTAGTCTTACTGAGCAGATTGGCTATGCACTGCCATAAATATTTGATGTATTAACAAAGATTCTCGCTGGCTGAGGTTATTTCTTATCTGAGAGTTTTTCTAGCGGTGAGAAACATGCAATTATAGGGCAGTTCATTTTGAATCCAGTAGGTTCTGTTTCATAAATGTTTTCTCTATATCTGGCTTGAAAACGAACAGCTCCTTCTTTGGTTCATGTCTCCCTGGACATGCTTTATTAAATACAGTTAAAATAAATGCATTGGCACATTAAACACTCTGAGTGGCAATCTCTTTAGCCAATTTCACTAGTAAATTAGACTTATTTCTATTTTCCGGAGTTTTGCCAAACTTTTTTGCCACCATTTAACATATGTCTCTTTTTATTCAGTCTCCAATAACAATTTTCTCTCTGTCCTTTAGCCTTTAACTAATCTCTTATTGATATATTATAGTTTGAAGATCACCATTTTATCCCAGAGACAGTGCCACATATTTGAGGTTTTTGTAATGGACATACTCCATATCCCTGGTAAGAAATCCTATTTCAGTTATCAATTGCTGCATAAACACCCCCATTGCCCCAAACAAAACACAATGCTAAAACAATTTATGATTAGCTTTCACAGTTCTATAATTTGAACAGCATAGTTGGCCAATTGGGAGCTCTTTATACAGTTCAGTTAGAGGTAGTGGGAGTTGGAGTCATCTGGATGTTCAACTGGGCTTGTAGCTTAAATTATTCACACTTTACTCATGTAATGACAAACAGTTTTAGGTGTTTATAATATGTAGAGGCTGATTCTCTCTTTGTTTCCTTCGCTGTCTCTTTCCCTCTGTTGGTCTCTTTCTTTTCTGTCTTTACATGGTCCACTGACATGGCTATATTGAGCTTTTTACAGCATGGTAGCTAACTTCTCCTGGAGTAAGCATTTCAAGAGATTTTGTCAGAAACTGCAAGTCATCTTATGACCTAAAATTGAAAGTCATGTGTCATATTATATCACTTGTAAGTCATGTGTCATACTATATCACTTCTGCATTCTATCAAAAGAGAGTACCAAGGCCAACCCAGATTCCAGGATATGCATACTGTGCGGCCCTGCTCATTGTAGTAGGACTGCAGGGTCATCTTTCAAGGCTAGCTTCCAGAACAAGAATGCCTATTTCAAAACATTATTTGATCACCTCTAATTAAGCCATTTTTTCCACTTTCATACTTATTTTTAAACTCATCAAGTTGTATATTTTAGATATGTATAGCCTTTTGATGTTAATCATACCTCAAAAAAGTGTTTTGTTTTAAAAGAATTGCTGTGTCAGTTCTATAACTTAACAGAAGATCTTTTCTCTTCAGGGTATAGCCAGAAATTCCAATTTGAGCTAACCTATTTCACTGATGAAAAGCCCAAAACCCAATGCAATAGGTTTTATGGCTATAGTAATCATTACAGAAAGATCCAGATTTGGAGACACTAAGAAACGACAAATAGTGACACTCAATCACCTTTGATGGGGCATACTGAAAATGTTGGTACTTTACGTCTTTGAGATGGCGTAAACGTAATTTAGAAAATTTTTGCATTAAAAATTACTTTAAAAATCTGGTTTAGCTTAAGAATTTTGTGCTGAATCCAAGTTTATATATATATATATATATTTATAGTGTTTATATATATAGTGTTTATATATATATATAGTGTTTTTGTGTTATGTTGTAACTCTGAAGTTATTTATCTGAAATGTTTCACATAAACTAAGTAATAAGTGACCCACTCAGAACTGGTGGCTATATAATTAACTTATTTATGCCTACAAAGACAGAAAAAATATGTTGATTTTATTTTAGTCAAAAGATTAAAAAGCTAATAACTCTCCTCTTCTTGCATGACTGCTTTGATAATGTTGACAATTTATCCTATTCTTAAAATCACAGCTACCATACATAGCACAGTAGACTCATCTGTTAAATTACTCTGCATTTTCCCCTTTATTTTCCCCTTTTTAAAAGAATAATGAGATATTAAAATTCATATGATAGAAATAGATATAATAATATTTTTGAGTACTCAGATAACATAGATTCCTCTCTTTATTTTTAGTTACAAAAACAATTTGAGATCAGGAATTAATACATCCAATCACGTGTGATAATAAAATTGCAAACTTCATCTGAGGTTAAAGTATATGCATGGCATTTACAGAACATTTCAACTTATATAAAGATTGCAATCAAACAAATACTTACAGGGAGATTATTGCACATGTTGGTTCTACCTATTCAGGGTGAATGAAATAATCGAGGATATGAAAACACCAAAGGAGGAAGGAGAGAGAAAAAGAAAACAGGAGGGAAGATTCCGTAGATGTACAGGTCACTTCTATTGGAAATCATAATATTTAGAAGTATTGACTATTACAATTGAAAGAAATCGTTAATGTTATTTTGCAAGTCTTGATAGGGCCTCCAGAAGCAGTATCCTTGTTGTGGTTATCCTCTCATCCCCAGCTCAAAATTTGGTTTTGCTCTTAGGATTGGTGATATCAAATAGCCACTAAGAGAGTGTGAAAAGGTTTGCTACTCTAGTAATAATAGTGTGGATGATGCAGGGATCAATAGTGCAAGCTCTTAGCTTACCAAGTAACTTTTACAAATTTAATTGAGGTAAAAGGGTGTTGTACTATGTGGAAGGTAATATCCCATTCCATTTTTCTCAGCTGCTTTGTAAGTTTAAAATGAATTTCCTTGGATGAGAATGTTATTGATATTGACAGGAGGCAGGGAAATACTGGGTAGAAGAGGGTATTTCCCTGGCAAAGTCCCCACCCTCAGGCCTGGAAACCCATGACCCTAAATGGGAGCACGTATTCCTGTTATCATGCCCAAATGTTGCCTTTTCCAAGACCACTCTGGCACATCACACCTCTATCCTGTACCCATATAACCCCCAAACCTCAGTCTCCACGAGCAGAAGAGTGGCAAGGCAGAGAAGCAGACAAGAGAAGGAGCACCTGAACATTGAAAGGAGTTTGGCTGGAGATGGTTGGAGAGGAGATTGGATGTAGTACAGCCAAACTCCTGAGGGAGACCATCTTCCCACTCCATCCCCTTTCCATTTCCCTATCCATCCCACCAAAAGCCACTTCCATCATTTAATAAAATCCCCAAATCTACCAATCTTCAAGTCTGTGTGACCTGATTCTACCTGGACACCGGACAACAACTCAGGTACCAAAAGGGCAGAGTGTAAAAGGCTGTCACCCTGATTCTCCACTAGACCGTTTAACACTTAGCTGTCTGAGGGTGGAGCATTAATTGTAACATATCCCCTAGCATTAATTGTAACATGTAACTACATGTTACCATGGGGCTGGAGCCCAAAAGTACTTGCCCCAGCTTCTGCACCTGCCCATCTACATGCTCCATAAGGGGTTTAAGCATACAGCAGCTGAGCAAACAGGTCCCACCCCTGCCACAAGTCCCACGACGGGGTCAGGGAGCTCTCTCATCTTATCATCAGTGTGATCTCAGAATTGTACCCCTGAAAAAAGTTAAATGTGGCTAAGATCTTGCCTGCATAATCTTGCCTGCCATTATGTGCAATGGCAGAGCTTTTGAGGAAACCAAAAAGGGTAGCTGGGAAAAGGTGTATCATGTTTCTTCAAAGGTGAAGTCAGGCTGTGACTGAGAGGCTGTTCAAATTGGCCTTGAACAGAACATACTAGCCAAACCTATACTCATAAAATACTTTTCAGTTGCTCATTGGGTAGAGTCAGCAATTTTAATAATATTGGATATGGGATCTTAATTCGTTGTTCTATGGCATAATTTGGATAATCCAAGGTGAGTAACTATTTGTTCTCTCCAGTTTTAAAAACAGGTCTACTTGGAATGTCAAACACAGAAACAGTGGGAATAATCACCCTTTCTTTAAATACATATTTTATAATGAGCTTCAATCCTTGAGCCAGTCAATAGGCAGCAGCTTAAGGTGCATATGGGAGAGCAGCAATGGGCCAAGGCAAGAGTCAGGGAACAGGCCAAGGCAAGACAAATGATAGTAGGTCTTGCAAGACATGCTGCTCACTGTGCCAATTGTTGTAGTCACCCTGAGTAAGGGTGACGGACTCTTCACCCAAACATTGGTTTAGATGTAAAACCAATGATAATGCCACACATACATCCACACAGGCCAAGAGGAGGTTTCCAGTAAAAGAAGGGTGGACTTCAAGCAGGCCAAAAAAAAAAAAAAAACCTTGAGGGAACAAAAACAAGGTAACTGGCTTGGGGTTTTATTGTGATTGGGGTTGGGACTGAGGTGATGGTTTCCTTACAAGGGCTATGGCTTGCACGGTCCGAGTTTTTTGCTGGTGCCAAAGGAGTGTGAGCACTGGACGTTCACAGCTTGCCCAGATGTGGGAAAGAAGTGGACAAAGGAGCACTGGGGCCTGAAAGCTGTCAGCAGTCAAATATAAAAATAGAGTCTCATTCTTTATTACAAACCTAAAGCAGTCTCATAACCACTGCAGTGATGGGGAAAGAAAGATGTGGTATCTACTTAGCTTTACTGTTGCCAAGATGGTAAACCCATTCATTAAGGTGACAGTATTTATAGAAATAAGTCCTTTTTTTTTGTTTTTTTTTTTTGTTTTTTTTTTTTTTGTTGTTGTTGTTGTTGTTTTTGAGACAGAGGCTGGCTCTGTTGCCCAGGCTGGAGTGCCATGGCGTGATCTCAGTCCCCTGAAACCTTTGGGTTTAAGCAATCTTTCTGCCTCAGCCTCCTCAGTAGCTGGGACTACAGGTGCACACCACCACGCCCAGATAATTTTTGTATTTTTAGTAGGAATAAGATTTCACCAAGTTGGCCAAGCTGGTCTCAAACTCCTGACCTCAAGTGATCAGCTCACCTTTGGCTCCCAAAATGCTGGGATTACAGGCGTGAGCCACTGTGCTAGGCCAGAAGTAATTCCTTAAACTAAATAAGGCATACAAAATTGGAAGAAGTTAGATTGTAGGCCCAATCTATCAGGTTTAAAATTTAGAGAAGTTCTCAAATTCCAACAGAAGCTGTAGCTTCAGGGTGTTTTTTAAACTGCAGCTAGTCCTTTTTTTAAAATGTCAACTTCCCAACAAGGAGTTGACTGCTTCCTGTATTCTTAGAATTGTGCTTAAGGTATAGTGGCAAGCAAGAGAGTGCCAGTCTTTGTACATACAGTTTATGTTGACGAGTGTCTCAAGCTGCAGACTTCCAGACAGTAGACATATATGTAAATACCTGAAGCCGCTTGGAATAAGATAAAAGAGAGTTGTAGAAACTGGTTAACTAGCAAGCATGTGTCCCAGCTATAGACATTCCAATTCAAATTGCTAAAACTGTCTGACAAAAGAAAACATAGCCTCGGAGACCCTTAATTAGCAAGCTTACTTTGGAGCTTAATTCAAAAAGTTCTCAGATTTTAATTCTTGATGGTAGGATTTGAATGATACATATCTACTTCCTATTCCTACCAGTTTTCTGGAGTCTTATCTAGGGAGCTTTGCCATATGATCTCTAGTCCATCGCATAGATTCCTTACAATTTAGACAAATGTTCTTAGTGTATACGGTTATCAATGTGGAATGTTTTCCCGTTCCAAAAGACAGCCCAAAGAAACTGAACTTCAATAATTTCTTCAAGATTCCTGAACTAGTTCATGACCCAGGCTAGAATGGAACCAGGATATTTTACTTTCTCGTGTCTGTCAGTGCTGCATTTTGCTCTTAGACCCGGGATAGCATAGAAATAGAGAAATATGCAAATCGGAGGTTGAGGGGTCAAAGAAGATAAATTCACCATATTAATCAAATACAGTCTAAGCCTCTTGCTCTCTAAATAGTTACTGTCTCTGATTTTTCACATTTTTTCTCATCTGTAATTTCTTCATCCTCTACTTTATAGTTCTTTCTCTTTGCTAAAAATTTTGTTTGACAGCTGTACACATACTGAAATTGCATCAGTAAGTCATTGCTTAGCGGGTACAGTGTGAAAGTTATCATCATTTTGCTTCTTTATACATTTCCTGCTTTGTTTTTTAGCAAACTGGGGAGATGGTTTTATTTATATAATCTGCAAAAGGCCTTTGAAAGCCAATAGCCTATTATCATTCTGTTGGGTTTTTACAACTGTTTAGCCACAGCAATAGTAAACAAACAGAACTATTTCTCTTTTATTTTCTTTTTTAAAATCACTTTATATATATATATATATATATATATATATATATATATATATACTTTAAGTTCTAGGGTACATGTGGATAACGTGCAGGTTTGTTACATATGTATACTTGTGCCATGTTGGCGTGCTGCACCCATCAACTCGTCAGCACCCATCAACTTGTCATTTACATCAGGTTAACTCCCTATGCAATCCCTCCCCCCTCTCCCCTCCCCATGATAGGCCCCGGTGTGTGATGTTCCCCTTCCCGAGTCCAAGTGATCTCATTGTTCAGTTCCCACCTATGAGTGAGAACATGTGGTGTTTGGTTTTCTGTTCTTGCAATAGTTTGCTGAGAATGATGGTTTCCAGCTGCATCCATGTCCCTACAAAGAACACAAACTCCTCCTTTTTATGGCTGCATAGTATTCCATGGTGTATATGTGCCACATTTTCTTAATCCAGTCTGTCACTGATGGACATTTGGGTTGATTCCAAGTCTTTGCTATTGTGAATAGTGCCACAATAAACATACATGTGCATGTGTCTTTATAGCAGCATGATTTATAATCCTTTGGGTATATACCCAGTAATGGGATGGCTGGGTCATATGGTACATCTAGTTCTAGATCCTTGAGGAATCGCCATACTGTTTTCCATAATGGTTGAACTAGTTTACAATCCCACCAACAGTGTGAAAGTGTTCCTATTTCTCCACATCCTCTCCAGCACCTGTTGTTTCCTGACTTTTTAATGATTGCCATTCTAACTGGTGTGAGATGGTATCTCATTGTGGTTTTGATTTGCATTTCTCTGATGGCCAGTGATGATGAGCATTTTTTCATGTGTCTGTTGGCTGTATGAATGTCCTCTTTTGAGAAATGTCTATTCATATCCTTTGCCCACTTTTTGATGGGGTTGACAAACAGAACTATTTCAAGAGAATCAATAGCAAATACTCTTGTTTTCTTTATGGCCCATCCAAATCCCTACAAATTCCTCCTTGACTCAAAATGAACTAGACAGTCCCTGTGACATTTCTGGACATTATAGGATATTGCAAAAATCTTTCTTCAATTTTAGATGTAAAAATAATTGTAGATCAAAAATCAATATTTTCAACTCAACATAGTAAGAAAATACATTCAAATCCCATTTAAAGTTAAACCTTTTGCCCAATTCTTTCAACAAGCAGGCATAGGGAAAAACTGGCACTACCAACTTCTTCTCTGTTGTACCTGCCAGGCCTTCCCCATTTTCACCAAGTGAATAGGTTAGCTCTGACTCATCAGGTAAGGAGTAGAAAAATAAAAAGGTGAAAAGGTTGAAAAGGATTTACTTCACTTCTACTATTGTGAGCTGGCACAGGTTCTCCATACAATAGAACAGTTATCAAAGCTGACTCTCTTATACCTGTACTTTTCTAAAAATATCATATTATGTAGATGCAAAAGTAATTGAGATTATTGCCATTACTTTCATACCTCCCCTTCCCTAGCGCCAGTGACACTTCACCTCACTATTTGTCTAATCTATATTTTTTATTAATCTTATTTTAGCAAAATTTGTATACAAAAATGACTCCATTTAAAGTTATCAATTTTATGAATATAGATTCATACAACTATGAAACCAAAGCCACAGTCAAAACACAAAACATTTCTGTTACCATCAAATGTCCACTTGTGCTTGTGTGCAGTTCATGCATCTCTGCTCTCCTGGCAAGAATGAACTACTAGTCAGCTCTTCGTCACTATAGATTACTTCGCTTTTTGTAGAAATTTATTTATTTATTTATTATTTATTTATTTTTTGGAGCCAGAGTTTGTCTCCGTCTCCCAGGCTGGAGTGCAGTGACACCATTTCACTGCAACATCTGCCTCCTAGGGTCAAATGATTCTCCTGACTCAACCTTCTGAGTATCTGGGATTACAGGGAGGCATCATCACACCTAACCAATTTATATGTATATGTATATATACACACACATATATATATTTCCATTTATTTATTTATTTATTTTATTTTTTAAATTATACTTTAAGTTCTAGGGTACATGTGCACAATGTGCAGGCTTGATACATAGGTACACATGTGTCATGTTGGTTTGCTGCACCCATCAACTCATCATTTACATTAGGTATTTCTCCTAATGCTATCCCTCCCCCACCCTCTGGCCCCCCACAACAGGCCCTGGGGTGTGATGTTTCCCACCCTGTGTCTAAGTGATCTCATTGTTCAATTCCTACCTGTGAGTGAGAACATGAGGTGTTTGGTTTTCTGTCCCTGTGATAGTTTGCTGAGAATGATGGCTTCCAGCTTCATCCATGTCCCTGCAAAGGACATGAACTCATCCTTTTTTATGGCTGCATAGTGCTCCATGGTGTATATGTGCCACATTTTCTTAATCCAGTCTATCGTTGATGGACATTTGGGTTGGTTCCAAGTCTTTGTTATTGTGAATAGTGCCGCAATAAACATATGTGTCCATGTGTCTTTATAGTAGCATGATTTATAATCCTTTGGGTATATACCCAGTAAAGGGATTGCTACATCAAATGGTATTTCTAGTTCTAGATCCTTGAGGAATCGCCACACTGTCTTCCACAATGGTTGAACCAATTTACAGTCCCACCAACAGTGTAAAAGTGCTCCTATTTCTCCACATCCTCTCCAGCATCTGTTGTTTCCTGACTTTTTAATGATTGCCATTCTAACTGGCATGAGATGGTATCTCATTGTGGTTTTGATTTGCATTTCTCTGATTACCAGTGATGATGAGCATTTTTTCGTGTGTCTGTTGGCTGCATAGATGTCTTCTTTTTAGAAGTGGCTGTTCATAGCATTTGCACAATTTTTGATGGGGTTGTTTGTTTTTTTCTTGTAAGTTTGAGTTCTTTGTAGATTCTGGATATTCGCCCTTTGTCAGATGGGTAGATTGCAAAAATTTTCTCCCATTCTGTAGGTTGCCTTTTCACTCTGATAGTAGTTTCTTTTGCTGTACAGAAGCTCTTTAGTTTAATTAGATCCCATTTGTCTATTTTGGCTTTTGTTACCATTGCTTTTGGTGTTTTAGTCATGAAGTCCTTGCCCATGCCTATGTCATGAATGGTATTGTCTAGGTTTTCTTCTAGGATTTTTATGGTTTTAGGTCTAACATTTAAGTTTTTAATCCATCTTGAATTAATTTTTGTGTAAGGTGTAAGGAAGGGATCCAGTTTCAGCTTTCTACATATGAATAACCAGTTTTCCCAGCACCATTTATTAAATAGGTAATCCTTTCCCCATTTCTTGTTTTTCTCAGGTTTGTCAAAGATCAGTTGGTTGTAGATGTGTGCTGTTATTTCTGAGGCCTCTGTTCTGTTCCATTGGTCTATATCTCTGTTTTGGTACCAGTACCATGCTGTTTTGGTTACTGTAGGCTTGTAGTATAGTTTGAAGTCCGGTAGCATGATGTCTCCAGCTTTGTTCTTTTAGCTTAGGATTGTCTTGGCAATGCAGGCTCTTTTTTGAATCCATATGAACTTTAAAGTAGTTTTTTCCAATTCTGTGAAGAAAGTCATTGGTAGCTTGATGGGTATGGCATTGAATCTATAAATTACTTTGGGCAGTATGGCCATTTTCACGATATTGATTCTTCCTATCCGTGAGCATGGAACATTCTTCCATTTGTTTGTGTCCTCTTTTATTTTGTTGAGCAGTGGTTTATCACTCTCCTTGAAGAGGTCCTTCATATCCCTTGTAAGTTGGATTCCTAGGTATTTTATTCTGTTTGTTTTCACTCATGATTTGGCTTTCTGTTTGTCTGTTAATGGTTTATTATTGACGACCTTCTGAAGCCTACTTCTGTCAATGCATCAAAGTCATTATCTGTCCAGCTTTGTTCCGTTGCTGGTGAGGAGCTGCAATCCTTTGGAGAAGAAGAGGTGCTCTGATTTTCAGACTTTTCACCATTTTTGCTCTGGTTTCTCCCCATCTTTGTGGTTTCATCTACCTTTGGTCTTTGATGTTGGTGACCTACAGATGGGGTTTTGGTGTAGATGACCTTTTTGTGGATGTTGATGCTATTCCTTTCTGTTTGTTAGTTTTCCCTCTTAACAGTCAGTTCCCTAAACTGCAGGACTGTTGGAGTTTGCTGGAGGTCTACTCCAGATCCCGTTTGCCTGGGAGTCACCAGCGGAGGCTGCACAACTGCAAATATTGCAGAACAGTAAATATTGCTGCCTGATCCTTCCTCTGGAAGCTTCATCCCAGAGGGGCAGCCTCCTATATGATGTATCTGTCAGACCCTAAGGGGAGATATCTCCCAGTTAAGCTACATGGGGGTCAGGGACCCACTTGAGGAGGCAGTCTGTCCATTCTCAGAGATCAAATGCCATGCTAGGAGAACCACTGCTGTCTTCAGAGCTGTCAGACAGGGACATTTAAGTCTGCAGAAGTTATCTGCTGCCTTTTGTTCAGCTATGCCTTGCTCACAGAGGTGGAGTCTAGAGGCAGTGGGCCTTGTTGAGCTGCAGTGGGCCTTGTTGAGCTGTGGTGGGCTCCGCCAAGTTCCAGCTCATTGGCCACTTTGTTTACCTACTCAAGCCTCAGTCATGGTGAATGCCCCTCCCCAAGCCAGGCTGTGGCCTTGCAGTTTGATCTCAGACTGCTATGCTAGCATTGAGCAAGGCTCCATGGGCATGGGGCCTGCCGAGCCAGGCACGGGAGAGAACCTCCTTGTCTGCCGGTTGCTTAGACCTTGGGGAAAGCACAGTAGTTGGGCAGGAGTGTCCTGTTTTTCCAGGTAGTCTGTCACAACTTCCCTTGGCTAGGAAAGGGAAATCCCCCGACCCCTTGTGCTTCCTGGGAGAGGCGACGCCCCGCCCTTCTTCAGCTCACCCTCCATGGGCTACATCCACTGTCCAACCAGTCCCAATGAGATGAACCAGGTACCTCAGTTGGAAATGCAGAAATCACCCGTCTTCCACATTGATCATGCTAGGAGTTGCAGACCAGAGCTGTTCCTATTTGGCCATTTTGGAACAACCATAATTTTTATATTTTTAGTAGAGATTGGGTTTCATCACGTTGGCCAGTCTGGTCTCAAACTGCTGACCTCAAGTGATTCATCTGTCTCACCCTCCCAAAGTGCTGAGATTACAGGCATGAGCCACCACACCCAGACTTCGTATAATTTTATGTTAATTCACTTATATAGTATGATGCATATTCTCTTATGTCATTCTTCTTTCACTGGACACACCAATTTTGAGATTTACAAATATTGTGTGCACTGGCACCAACGTTCTGGGTTTTTTGCAGAGTAGTATTCTTCTGTATGGACATACCTGTGTATAGACATTGGTTTTTCCATTTTGAAAATTAAGCTGGTATGAACATTCATGAACAAATCTATGCATGGGCATATATTTTCATCATTCCTCCTGGGTAAATACCTAGAAGTAGAATGGCCAGGTAACTGAATATTATAATTTGAATAAGCTCCCAATGATTCAAAGTGAATGTAAGTTTCATTCCCTCATATTCTGACACTTAAAATTATCAATCTTTTGTTTTAGCTATTTTAGTAAGTGTGTCCTAATATATCATTGAAAATATATTTGCCTTTGCCCTTGGCTGATTTCTTCAAATTGAGTGGAATATTTTGATGATTTTATATATTTTAGATACAAATCGTTCATCAGATAGATTTATACTGTATTGTAAATGTTTCCCACCATTTTATGCTGACCTTTTCATTTCTTTTTTCTTTTCTTTTTCTTTTCTTTTTTTTTTTTTTTTTTTTTTTTTTTTTTTTTTTTGAGATGAAGTCTCACTCTGTCACCCAGGCTGGAGTACAGTGGTGCAATCTCAGCTAACTGCAACCTTCACCTCCCAGGTTCAAGCAACTCTCCTGCCTCAGCTTCCCTAGTAGCTGGGACTATTGGCATGCATCATCATGCCTGGCTAATTTTTGTATTTTTAGTAGAGATGAGATTTCACCATGATGGCCAGGGTGGTATTGAACTCCTGACCTCAGGTAATCCACCTGCCTCGGCCTTCCAAAATGCTGGGGTTACAGACATGAGCCACATCACCTGACATTCATTTCTTTAATGACATTTTTTGAATAGAAAAGGTCTTTAATTTTGAATAGTTTCTAGTTATTAATTTTTATGTGTGGTGCTTTCCGCACTTTAATTTTTAAGATAAACATTTGCTTAAATAAACTTTAAGACAAATATTTATTTTAAAGTATTTGCTTATCTCAGGTTGCAAAGAAGTTCTCTTGATTTTTCCGTATTTTTATACTGTTAGCTTTTATATATAATAAATTTCTTGTTAAAATATGTGTACTATTGATATGGACAGGAAGCAGGGAAATATTGGGTAAAAGAGGGCAGTCCCCGGTGAGAGTCACACCCTTAAGCCTGGACCCATGGCCAAAAGTGAGAACATGCAGTACTGTTTTCCTGCCCAAATGTTGCCTTTTCCAAAACCAATCTGGCCCAACCCACCCCCTGTCTCATACCCGTAAAATCCCCAGGCCCCAGTGGTGGAGCAACAGAGTGGCAGAGAAGGAAAGAGAAGCAGCAGCCATATGTTGGAGGGAAGCAGCTTGACTTTTAGAGGGATGGCTTGACAGTGGGACCTCAGAGAAGAGTTTGGCCAGAGATGCCCAAACTCCAAAGGAAGACCACCTTCCCACTCTGTCCGCTTCCCAGCTCCCCATCCAACTGAGAGTCACTTCCACCACTCAATAAAATCTTCCACATTCACCACCCTTCAAGTCATTCAAGCGACCTGATTCTTCCTGGATGCCAGACAAGGACCCAGGTGCGGGTGCAAGAGGCTGTCACACGGACCCTCTACTGAGCTGTTTAACATTTAAACTGTTCATAGATGGCAAAGCTAAAAGAGCACTCTCTAACACACGCCCTCTGGGACTCCAGGGATTGCAAGTAACCCCTAGACACTGCTGTAGGCCCACATAGAGTCCTGCTCCTGCGAATTGCACAGATATGCTTGTCCCAGCCTCTGAACCCATTCACTTGCATATTTCCCCTCCTGCAAGGGGTTGAGAGCAGTGTACTAAGTAAACAAGCCAACCCCTTTGCAAGTCCCACAAAGAGGTCAAGGGAACTATCCTGTTTCACTATGGTCTAGGGTTCATATTTATTTTATTTCATATGAATATCCAGTAGTTCTAAGAGCATTTGTTGTAAAGACTTTTTTTTTTTTTTTTTTGCCTTTGAATTGCATAGGGACCTATGTTAAAACATGTATGTATCTCACTAAAATCACATTGTTTTGATTACTCTAGCTTTGTACTGTCTTGAAATAAAATACTTTAAGTCCTGTAACTTAGTTAATTTTCCAAATATTTCATCTATTTTAGGTCATTTGCAAAATTGAGTTAAGAGAGCAGGAATGATTTACTTTATTCCACTCTTGTGAGATGGCAATACAAAACTGTAATTTGACAATTACAAAATTAGATACTGTTTGTGAATTACACAAGAAAAGCCTTTTGGACTTTTTATTAGGATTCTGTTGAATGTAGATCAAATTAAGAAGAATTCACACCCAAACAATCCAGAAACATAGTCTCTCTTTCTCTTTATTATTTATGTCTTTTAAAAATGATTTCAGTAAGGTTTTGTAGGTTTTATAATAGATGTCTCACATTTACTTGTAAAAACTTATTTGGAAATATTTTATGTTTTTGGCAAGCCTTAACAACTTTAAAATTCATTTTTCATTTTTTCCTGCTAGTGTATAAAATTCAAATTATTTTAAGAGTAAACTTACGAACACTTGCCAAATTCATTTATTCTAATAGCTGTCTTGTAGATTCTTTAAGATTGTATAGGTAAGCTATCATGTTAATAAGAAACAATTTTACTTCTTCTTTTCTGCTATTTATGTCATTTATTTCTTTTACATGCCTATTTTGCTGTAGTTAAGACTACTAGCGGAATACTGAATAAAAAGGGCCATTCTTACATTGTTTTCAATTTTAGGAGGAAAGTATAGGATATTTTACTATGAAGTAGCATAACTGAAGGTTTTCCATAAATGCCCTGAATCAGAAAGAAAAAATCTTGTTGTCTGAAAGTCTATATCAAAATGGTTACTGAACTTTGTCAACTTCTTTAATGCATCTTTGAAAATGAACATCTGTTTTTTCATTTGATTCTGTGAATATGGTTAGGTTATATTATTTGATTTGTGACTATTGCACACATGTTACATTCCTGGAACAAATTCTATTTAATCATAATGCATTATCTTTTTTATAAGTTTTATATTCAATTTGATAGTATTTTGTTAAGAAATATAACTATGTTTATGTAGGAAGTTAGTCTGTATGCTATTTTCTGCAATGTCTTTTTGGGTTTTATTTTTAGATTCATGTCAACTTTTTATATAAAAATGGTAAACACCCATTCTTTCTTGTGAAAGAGTTGTAAGATTGAGTTTTTTACTATGAATATTTATTAGAATTTGCCTCTAAAACCATAAAGTCCTAGAACATTTTCATTTTAATACAGAAAGATAATGAACTCAATTTCTTCAATTGATATTGAGATAGTCAGACAGTATGTTTCATCTTTGTGAATTGATTAGGACATTTTATTTATCAAGAAAATTATACATTTCATCAAAGTTGTGAAAGTTTGTGGTCTATATTTATTCACATTATTCTGTTATTACTGTTTTCAAGTTTTTAAGATCTGTAATGGTAGCCCATCTTTAAATACTGATATAACTACTTTCTGTTATATTTTCCCTGAATAATTCTAGATAGGGATATCTTGATTTTTTTTTAATTCAAATTATTGGCTTTGTTCATTTTCTAGATTTTTATCTTTTTTATATTCCACTAAGTTTTTCTATTAAATATTATAGTTCTGCCTACTTTGACTTTATTTTGATTCTGGAAGTTTTTTTTAAAAACCTATGTAAGGTATTATGTCTTAGATTACTAAGTTCAGCTCTTTCTTCCTTTTGAATATTATCATTTCAAGCTAAGACTTTCCTCTGAGCACAAATCTAGATGCAGCTATCACATCTTTGTATTTTTATTTTATTATAATTTAGTTTTCATTATTTTCTGCTTTCCTTGTAATTTATTTTTCTTAACTCATGAATTATTTAGAAGTGTGTTGTTAAATTTTCATATTTTTTTGGGTGGGAACTTCTTAAATACCTTATTTGTATTGTTTTCTAATTTAGTCCATTGCAGTCAGAGAATATACTCTGTATGATACCAATAATTTTAAGTTTATTATTACTTGCTTTAAGATTCATTATATGGCTTACTTGGTGAATGAACCTTGTATGCATATTTACTTGAAAATCATTATTCTGCACTTACTGAGTAGTGCTCCATATGGTGCTTAATAGTATGGTTTAGATGACTTGTGTATTTACTGATTTTTTTAAATCTAGTTCTTCCATTGGTTGCCCGGAAAGAATTGTTAAGACATCCTGTTATAACGATGAAATTGTTTATACTATGAGTTTTTGCCTCATGTATTTTTAGGCTCTGCTTACACATTTATAATTATTAGCTCTCCCGTATGAATTAAGCCTTAATCTTTATGTAATATTCCTTTTTATCCTTAGCAAAAATTTTTATCTTGAAATATGATTTTTGCTGATATTTATGTAGTCACTATATCCTTCCAAAGTTTACTATTTGCAAAGTATATATTTATTTTTTCCACCTATTTTCAACTTTTTATTTAAAGTGGCCCTTGTAACCATTTGCTTTGCTCTTGCCTATTTCACCTTTTTGGTAATCTGGTAATCTGTGCCTTTAATTAGGGTATTTATTTGATATTATTAAATGTAGATCCTTGTAGAGTTGGACTTAGAGCTATCACTTTATTACGGTTTTCTCATCTGATTTTCCTTCTGTTTCCCATTTTCTAACTTCAACTGAATTGTTGAAATAGTTTTAGAATTATATTAATTCATTGAATTTTATGTGATACTGTTATTCATAATCCTTTGTTTGGAATACTGTAGCATGAGAACAACTTCAAAGGAATGTTTCAGCTTGACCAGTTAGGGAAGGATTCTTACAGAGTTTTACTGTGATTGGTCAGCTGAAGTCCCACTAGTTAGGGAAATAATTGTCTAAAGATGATCCTCTAAGGCAGAGGGATTATTCTGTGGCTCAGCAGCCAGTCATTGGGAAGTTATCAAGAAGAATAGGAGGGATAGTTATGAGAGCCAAGGTCATATGTAGGCTAGAGTGAACATTTTTAGTATTTAAAATTTGTTTACACTACCCTACTTTGTTTTGACTTAATCTATTTCATTTTTACTCACAGTAAATATTTCCTTTCTAAATATTTTACCTACTTATTCATTTCCTTTGTATCATTTGTTTGTCTGTTTGGAATGGAAACTTCATAAGTGCAGAGCTCCTGTTTATCCTGTTCTAAGTGTTGCCCATGTCTACATCAGTGCATAGCACTTAATAGAAATTCCAGAAATATTTCTTGAATTAAATTGCCTTAGAGAATAGATGATCTTTGGATACTACTCTCAGATTCCCTATCACGAACGAAACTAACTCTTTAGAATTTAGGTAAATTCTTTCTTTTGTTGCCTTCCAGTTCCCTCAAGTTCTAACTTTTTACAACATGAGGACTAAGTTTAACCATTTTTTTTTTTCTATTCAGTAGACAGCAGTATAGCAAGGATATAGCAAGCAAACAAATAAGGAGAAAGAAACAAATGGGTATAACCATTATGATGCAGAATGTGACCCTCCTTTACAGGGTATTTGGCTCATTCAGGTTCCGAGTACAGTTGAAGTTTATTTTAAAATATCTACAGCAATGAGAGAAGAAACTAGATGGACAGGTAATGACTTCTTTCCTCTCTGATGCAGATGATATTTTCAATTTCCATTCCATTAAAACACCTTTTCATACTTTAAAGTCAAAATTATCTTTACTTGCATTCCAAATTATACATTAATATAGACCCCTATTTGCATTTTAAACTGGGCAATACTACTTTCCAGTCCGAATCTTGATGGTTTCACTTTAATTTGCAATATGTTTTAAGGGCAGTCATATTTTCTCATAGTAGTTTCCCACTGAGAAATTTATTCTATTTCAAAACACATTTTGAACTGTGTTGTTATGTTTTCTCTCTTAGCATTCATTCCTTTCTTCCTCCAGGACCAGACTGTGTGATTCAATGCCTGCAACCCATTTCTTACATTCCTTAGCTCCTTCTTTTGTACTTTGTGTGGTCATATTTAATGTTTAATACCATTAGATTTTAATTATACCAAAAAGCAAAAAGATTTTAAAATGGAGATACAGAATTCTGAATATACAGCTAGTGTCCTATTTTAACAATTCTTAATAAGTAAATGCGTTGTAACACAAATTTGCTTACAGTATAATTGTTTTTATCAACATCGATACTCTAGACAAGAAATTCTGCAAGAAGTTCCTCATTATTCCATTTTTGTTTGGCAAATGTCTTTACATTGTAATATTTTCCAAGTTTGATTAGACACCTCTAAAGATTTCTGAATAATTAAAATCTTTTTCTAACACATTTTCCTCAAGTTATATTTCTATTTGTTTACAGGCTTGATCTCAGTTTGTGACTTGCCTGCAATGTTTTCCATTACAGTGCACTGTTTGAAAATGCCTTGATGGTGATAATCACTGGGCTCCTGGAGTGTGATTGGTGTGGTGAGCATCCCTGACTTGCCTTTTAAATTTTCTTCATTTTTCCACAGTTAAACAGATTTTACTCTTGTTTACAATTGGCCTCTTGCTTTTAATTATTTTGTCAACTAGGTAGTGTCATTATCTTTCAGTATAATTTTGTAATATGTGATTTTCATTTTCTTCAAATTTCTATCCTATGATTTTTTTTCTAACTGCCAATTGACTACTGAAACTAACTGACTTCAAAATGTAGGGATAAATTTCATGAATTTTATTCATGCAAATTTTCTTGCTGTCTCTTTTCATGTAATCCTTTTGCCTTAAATGGTAATATTGCTATGTTTTATGTAAGATAACATTTTCTTTATATTCTTTTTCTTCTGGTTCCAGTCTATGATTCTTTTAAGCAATACCTATAAGTTTCTGGGTGAGAGAACTACTAAGCCCTTTCTAAAGCAGGAATGCATGTGCAACGCACAAAACAGATCCAATCATGTTGCTCTCTTTACTACTTATTTCCATAGCATGTTCAAGCTAATCTTTTAATTCTTCTGTCTAAATCACATTGTTCCAAGATTTCTTCTACAGCATTGAAATATTCCTTTATGTAACTCTGGATCTACAATAAGCCAATAACTGTTCGACTTATAGGACTGATTAAGTACAAATTTCGTTGCTTTTCTCTGTTTGATTTTGAATTGTCTACATATTAAAATGCTACATTTTATTAGTTAATGTTATGAACTGGAAATTACATTCCAAAAATCATACTCAAATTGACTTGTTTTAAAAATTATACTCCTTCTTTAATTGTTCAAAATATGAAAGAACCAATTCAAGTGTTTCTGTGTTACACACACACACACACACACACACACACGTGATCATTTATGCTAAATAGGTCAATGACCTAAATAGACTTGTGATAATAACAAGAGAGACCATTTAAAATAAAAGATTCTTACTATTTTATACAAGTTTATTGTTTTCACAGTAAAGTCCAGCTCTGTTGTGGTAAATATTTTGTTGAAAGTTCTGTATTCTTATTAGGCATATTCAAATTCCTTTTAAAAATTTAGATAGTTTACTGAGTAAGATACCAAAGAAGTCTTGTATTTTTAAGAAGTATATTGTCTTATTTGTGGATCTCAAAGGCCTATTTGTCATAGGAATCCTTCTGATCCATCTGCACCCAGCCCGTCTGTGAGAACCCTAACATTTTATTACGCAGGTAGGCACAAACTGTTAGGTTGGCAAGACAGGCAAAATCAAGAGTTTTATAGCAGGTGTATATCAAGAAACATCCAAGTAATAACAATAGTGTTACCAATTTACAGGCTCTTTAGCTTCCAGGTCTAATAATTTGTTTGATTTTAGACATGATTCACACTACCTACAAATGTTCTCTTTATATAGTACACTTGTATTAAATTGATTTGACAACTTCTAGAATTTTTCTTAAGGGTGAGATACAGGCATCGAGGTCAGATTTGATTGGCTGGCAACAATAAGAACGTTGCAATGGTGTCATTTGGGATAAACAACAAAAAACAGTACCAACAACTTTTGACAAGGAAGAAGGAGACTTTAGAGGACAAAATGCATATTTGTCAGTCACTTTCCATGTGCTATTCAACTTATTCCTCAGAAAGCCCCTACAAATTAGGTATTCCCATTTTACAGATGAAGAAAGATTACTCCAGGTTGCTATAATCAGTCAGACCCTGCAAGGATGAAGCCTCAGTAGCTTTTATTATTATTATTTATTTGTTTATTTTGAGATGGAGTCTCGCTCTGTCCCTCAGGCTGGAGTGCAGTGGCGCGATCTCAGCTCACTGCAACCTCCACCTCCCGGATTCAAGTGATTCTCCTGCCGCAGCCTCCTGAGTAGCTGGGCTACAGTCGCCCGCCACCACACCCAGCTAATTTTTTTGTATTTTTAGTAGAGACACGTTTTGCCACGTTGGCCAGGCCGGTCTCGAAATCCTGACCTGAGGTGATCTACCCGCCTCGGCCTCCGAAAGCGCTGGGATTACAGACGTGAGCCACTGTGCCCGGCCGACTATTTTTTTTTTTTTTTTTAAGATGGAGCTCACTCTGTCACCTAAGCTGGAGTGCAGTGTTGCCATCTCGGTTCACTGCAATCTCAGCCTCCTGGGCTCAAGTGATTTTCCTGCCTCAGACTACCGAGTTGCTTGGACTACAAGCACTCCACCACGCCTGACTAATTTTTATATTTTTAGTAGACACAGGGTTTCATAACGTTGGCCAGACTGGTCTCGAACTCCTGACCTCTGTTGATTCACATGCCTGGGCCTCCCAAAGTGCTGAGATTATAGGTGTGAACTGTTGCGCCCAGCCCTCCAGTGGCTTACTGATTCTTCCATGCGAGCCCCTGTATCCACCCACTGATAAATGTCATTTGAGCCCAACCTGAGGTTCCTGATGGGGAACTGGACACAGTGGAGTGGGCAGAGTCAGAGACATGATGAGGCCTTAAAAAGGTGAAGCTAGGATTTAAGCCTAGGTGTATCTTACTTCAAAGGACTGCACTTTAATACACCATCTTCTGATTGAAGTAAAAATCAATTTATTAATCAAGTTAATGGTCTTTTAAACTTGTAATACATTATAAAAGTAGTTATTGATCATATGCTATAAGCCAAGAGCTCTGAAGGATTATCGTGTATGCATTGGTTATTCTTCCCTTCCCAATTTCCAGTTTTCAGTAAAGTGTGTGTGTGCATGTTTGTATGTGTACATGTGTCTATATATAGACACACACATATGTATATGTATATATACCTACATATGTGTATATGGGTGTATATATACATATACATGTACCTACATATACACATACATATACATGTACCTACATATACACATACACATATGTGTATATACATATACATCTGAGAGATTATTGTGTATACATTATTCTTCCCAATTTCCAATTTTCAGTAAAGTGTATATGTGTGTATATGTCTACATACACATACACATATGTATATATAGCTACATACACATATACATACATGTGTGTAAATACATATACGTATCTATTTGTGCATGTATATACACATATACGTATATGTATTTACACATATACATATATGCATATACACACATACATATATACACACATATGTGTATATGTATACTTTTGTGTTTTTTTATGTGTGTGCATGTGAGCATATACACAAATAATAGAAAGTAGCAGAATGAGGAAATAATTTCCAAACTTCAATCCCTCAGAAAGTTGAGGCAAGAGTCACAGTAGACCAAAACATCATAGGCAACCTCTCGTCCTCCATCTCCCAATTGCTAAGAATTTGAATGAATATCAGGATAGCTGTGGACTCACCACAATATTTAGAGTAAATATTTTATTTAATTTTGTGTAGGCATTAAGGGATAAGATATTGAAACTGATGTCTGAATTATAAATATTTTAGAACTTGCCAGTTTTTAAAAACTTCATATGTTTTGCACTTCATCAGTTAATCTGCATCTTAATTTGAATTCATTGATATATTATTATTAAGATTAAGAAGATTAAACAGATATTTTCTGCTTCTGTAAATAAGTAACCTTTGCCATCCCAAGGAAAAAATTCTGTAGGAATATCTGAAAGGAACTCTATAGACAATACACAATTTTACAGTATAATTTAAGGAAATAATTAAAAGTTAGTATGAGTAGAGATAATTTGGTATTTTAAATGGCAGAATTAAACATTCTGTCTACAACTCTTAGCAAATCAAAAGTCTCTCTATGTCAACTAAGCAACATATGTGTGGTAGTCAGAGCAATGTCCCAATGGACTAATCCCCAGAACCCGTTAATAGGTCAGGTTTTGAAGTCAAGGAAATTAAAATAGCAGATGGAATGAAGGTTGTTGGTCACCAAGCCTCAATATGGGAAGATTATTTTAGATTACCTGAGGGGCTCCAATGTAAACATTGTCCCGAAAAGTGGAAAAGAGAGCAGAAGCTTGTCAGAGTGATGGAGTGTGAAAATGGTTATTGCTGAATTTGAAGATGGAAGGATACCACTAGCCAAGGAATGCAGGGGGCTTCTAGAAGCTGGAAAAGACAGCAGAACAAATTATTCTGTAGCGTGTCTATAAAGGAGCACAGTCCTACCAACACACTGATTTTAGCCCCTAAGACCGTTTTCATACTTAGGGCCTCGAGAGCTGTAAGACAATACATTTTCATTGGTTTCAGCCACTAAGTTTGTGGTAATTTGTTCCAGCAGAACATGTGTTCATTGACTGAAGACAGAGAAATTAGGCTGGGCGAGGTGGCTCACCTCGTAACCCCAACATTTTGGGAGGCCGAGGTAGGTGGATCACTCGAGGCCAGGAGTTGAAGACCAGCCTGGCCAACATGGCAAAACCCCATCTCTATTGAAAAAAAAAAAAAAGCCAGGGGTTGGGGAACGCGCCTGTAATCCCAGATTCTTGGGATGCTGAATCACGACGATTGCTTTAACCTGGGAGATGGAGGCTTCAGTGAGCTGAGATTCAGTCATTGCACTCCAGCCTGGGTGACAAAATGAGACTCTGTTTCAATAAACATATAAAAATAAATAAATAAATAAGAAGAGAAATTTAGTGCAATTTTGGAAATCTTATGGAAAGATAAATTTATATTTTTCGATTTTTTTATGTTGTGTTTTAAAACCTCAGAGATGACCTTTTTGCCACGTGAGTAGTGATGAAAGACGACCAATTTTCATATCTGTTTCTATCTGTATATGAATATATGCACTTTCAGAAAATCTGGAAAAATCTTAGACTAAAGAGTTCCAGAATTCACCTTTGTTATGGTCAACTCTCTACTGTATCCACTTACAGCCCCAAACATCAGGCGTTAAACCATGCTGGCACATGATAAATATCCAATCAAGTTTTAGCACAGTTCATTCAGAACCTTGCAACAGATCATTAAAACCTGATTATCTCTTCTTTGAGGTTTTATTCAGTGCTTCACTTCAGTGCCTAGAGTAGTGCTTCACATGTGGTAGTGTCTCAAAAATATTTATCAACTGAATGAGTGCAGACAAGTACTGCTGAGTGTACTAAGTATTCTCTTTAGGCATTTTGTTGAGGCAGCATTTGTTCAAGCACCGCCAGCGTTCCTGATGACTGTGTCTATTGCTTGGCCTTCCCCAGCCCATTTCAGAAGTGCTCAAATGTATGCAAAGGCTTTCATTTTCACATTTTGCTAATTTAAGTTACGCTCAGGTATTGATATTCTCAATGTCTCAAAGGTTTTTGGTGTGTAATGGCTCTTTCAGTTTTCACCTATCCTTTTCTAAGCATTCTTACCTAAGACGTAGCCATCAGTCCATCCAGTAACTGGACTGGTATTGTACTGTACGAACAACCACTTTCGCTCTAATTAAGATTATTTTTTTCCCAAGAACAACCTCTCCAATTCCCCATTTTAGTAGCCCTTTTTTGAGCTTTCCTCAGTAGTTCTCTAAAATATAACCCTACAGAGTAAAATGAAATTATAAATATGTTAGGTGCAAGCTAATACTACCATTGCTTTAGCTTCGAATGGATTCTTTATTTACCATTAGTAACCTTTAAAATGTTCATACTGTCATAAAAATCCTTTAACACAAAGCCTGATACAAAGCAGACCTTGAAAAGTATTAATTTTCCCACTCTTTTCTATGAAGAACCATGAAATACTGTCATAGAGTAAAATGTGCTTATATTCATGTGAATATAGTGTTTTGAATTTTTAAAGTCATACATCCAGTGAGACAACTCTTTAATATGATTTTCTAACAGATCTGTAGTTAATTTGAACAAAGTATGTAACAAGATGGAAGCATTTCTGTATATAATAGCTTGAGTTTTGAAGTCCCATTGCAGAATTCTCCATCATTACGAAGAACAGAAAGTTTATCCTTTTTGCTAATTCTCCACTAAATTAAAAAAATAGCTTTGTCTTAAATTATAATTTCAAATTTGCAACTGAAGCTAATAATTAAATTAGTCAGTACAGTTTCTGTAATAAAATTTTAAACTTTATTCTTCTAAGAAGAGGACAATAATACAAATATGTTTGTTTAAATATTTGCCTTGGTCTTCTTACCTTATTTCAAAAGTACTCTTTTTTTTTTTGTAGGAGTGGTCAAAGTATATTAGAAGATATGAGAGAAAGCTTTATTTAATTTCAAGCCTTTTTTGAGTATAAGTCATTTTACTTTTTTAAAAAAGCCCACAATCTAAAGTATGTTGACTTATATAACAATTAATTTTTTACAATCTAATGGGATTAAGCATACTTTTTTTGTGAAAATAAAACTCCTAGACCCCAGGCATTATAAATATAGAAAGCTAGTGTTTCATAAATGTTAGCAATTTTTCCACTTAAATTAGTGGAAATGCATTTCAAATACTGCCTATGTCTAATCACAGAGAAAAATAGTAACTTTACAGTGAAAGAAGCTGTTGGACACCATCTTACCCAAGTGATCGAAGTTATCATCACCAACAAAAGGATAAATCATTGTCATGTGCCTCCGGATGTGATACACTGAAAAAGCCACTTTGTCATTTATGTGATATTCCTGCTGCCATATTCGCAACCTTAATCCAGTTATAAGGAAATATTACACAATCCAAATTGAAAAACATTCTACAAAATACTGCCTGCAGTTTTGAAAGTGTCAGGGTCATGAAAGTAGAAGTACAACTGAGGAACCGTTCCAGACTGAATGAAACCAGAGACCAGACAGCTAAATGCAATGTGAGACACTAGATCAGTGGCTAAATCAGGAGAAAATCATAGCTCTAAAGGACATTATTTGGACAACTGATGAATTAGATTTGAATATAGACTACAGATTATGGTATGGCGTTAATGTTATATTTCCTAATTTTGAAAATTGTGCTCCAGTCATGTAAGAGAATGTTCTTGCTCATAGGAAATATACGAAAGACTTTCTGGCTGGAAGACACCATGTTTCCAATTTATTTTAATAATATTAAAATATATAGAGAAATAGTACTAGCAATGATAGTAACAAAGCAATTGTGGTAAAATCTAAGCAATTCGGTGCAGCTGGCTAAAGAGGGCAGAAGCTCTTTGTACTATTTTTATCACTTTTCCCTAAATTTGAAATAATATCAAAATAAAAAGTTTAAAGAATAGGGAGTCTGGGAAGTGTACATTATTTAACCTTATAAGGTAAGTGTAGTGTATATATTTAAAATATAAAGATTTGAATATTAGATAAAGTCATTTTACTTTTCAGGAAATACGTAGTCTGGAAGGTATGTTCCAACAGAGAATGTGTAGTAGTATTCTACTTGCTTCTAAACAGCAGCTGATAACAATTTTAGTGAAAGCACTGTTGTTTGTAATAGTTTTGTTCTTTTCCTATTTCAAAGATCAAGGAAATAGCTCTCTTTTAAAACAGTTATGAGTCAAGGTGAATTCAAACCAGATGTTTAGAGAGTTTCATTTCACTTCAAGATTTCTGATACACTCTGTAGAGAACGTCTAAGACATAATGACCAGCCAACATTTTTTATTTAAGATTGGATATCCATGGGTCAGCCTTCAATGTTTATTTTTCTAACTGTTTTATAGTGAAGTTTGGTTAAAAGACTTGGCACAGTGCTCTTCAGTTTAATTTTCAGCCTGACAGAAATGCTGGCCTCAGTGTGTGTATGTGTGTAATTTAGTTGCTGTGCTACTGGAAGTCTATGGAAGATTAATGAATGGTGAGGCTCCGTGGCAGTTGTGAGGGGATGCAGGATAGAGAAAACCAGCCACCATCTGTTCAAAATGCCTTTTGTAATGCTTTTAAGGAAAACAGTTACCAGCAGGAGACAGAGGCAAACAATGGCTTTAAATATTAATGTTTCTGTTCTCACAAATAAATATTGCAATTTTACTTCTATTATCTTAACAAATAAATAAGCATATTATGTTGCAACCATGTTGTGTATTCAATTCTCCAAAACAGGAAAATTACCAGTAATTTAATATACTTACCAATACTTCCTTTCAATTAGGATCTTCAAGGTATGATATACATTAAATCCAAAGAAAAGCTCAGTAAATCATCTTCTACTTTGGAATTAATGTTTATCCTTAGAAGCACCTCCACCATCGTTTCAT